>NW_022639588.1:594375-594567 GCF_010583005.1 Odontomachus brunneus | reverse complement strand
CATACAATATTAGTAAGTTATTAGACAAATATTTATAAATATTTATTTTGAATTGCTTTTTTAAAATATTAGGTGAAGTAAAAAGTTCTGAGCGTTTTCCGCTAGATGTCTTTAGTGAGCCATATCTCACGATGTATACATCGGGTCATACTATACGGCGATTTAAAGGTGACATTACGCTTCAAAAAAAGT
>NW_022639588.1:593828-593911 GCF_010583005.1 Odontomachus brunneus | reverse complement strand
TCATACTATACGGCGATTTAAAGATGACATTACGCTTCAAAAAAAGTTCTGTGACAATTTTGTTTTTGGTCAAGCCAGTTGTG
>NW_022639588.1:592076-592402 GCF_010583005.1 Odontomachus brunneus | reverse complement strand
CACAAACTACCTGTTTCGTTAGTAATGACTACTAGAACTGTTTGCATTGCCATCTAACATTTGCGGGCGGAAACTAAGTTAAGGTCCTAATATATAAAGAGAGGAAAATTTATGAAAATCTACATTCAAAATATTATTAAAATATAGAAATATCTAAATATCTAAATATTTTACATAATATTTATTATTTATACATTATAAACAAAAAATTAATATTTTGTAAATATTTCCATAAATATTGCACATGAAAAAAATAAATATAATTATTTATAATTATTAAATTAATAAAGAAATAAGAAAATCGAAATTTAAATTGGTAATGTACA
>NW_022639588.1:591519-591700 GCF_010583005.1 Odontomachus brunneus | reverse complement strand
TTTAGAGACGTCATAAAACGTCATTAAGTCGTCTAAAATGTCGTCATCGATCTGTGACATTAGACTATCATTTTGACGATATTCTCACGATATTTTTGATTATTCCTTGGTTATTTTTTATCCTGAACTTACTTAGATTTGGGTGTCATTTTGACGTGTTTGCTACCTGGGAGAGGTCTCT
>NW_022639588.1:563451-591509 GCF_010583005.1 Odontomachus brunneus | reverse complement strand
TTGTATTTCAAATTCAGTAATGTTTTACATCAATAATACTTATAGAATAGTACTTAGAATAGCACTCATAGTTAGTGGCAGTCATTAATTTGTCTTATTGCATATTTTTTATACTTCTTATACCGTTTTTCGGAGAAAATACTTTCTTTAGATTTAATATTCGTACTTTCCTTATAGAAATATCATACTAAGAATCATTGATAATTACTTATTATCCAGTATTTTTAATATTGAAAATAAGTAATTATCAATAATTCTTAGTATGATATTTCTATAAGGGTTGTTTAATTTTGTGGTTTTTTTTTTATTTTATTAAAATATTATATTCTTAAACGAAACATTATTTTTTAAAATGATGAAAATAAAACTTTTATTTCGTTCAAGGAAATCATGTCATTTGATGAAACAACACTATTGTTTTAAATAATATTTTTTAAAAGTTTCTCTCAAAATTTAGTAATTCAATTTGTTTAATTTGGATTTTCTTGGATTTTTTAATTTTATTTTGTTGGATTAATCATTATAACATTTTGTTAAAAATGTAAAAGTAATTATCACTGGTTCACTACATTACATCAATATTCACCGCATATCGAATGTTGCATTGTTTCAATATCTATTAACAAATTATCCAATAATAAACAACAAGTAAAAATTATATAACTATTATTTGGTGTTTGTTAAGTATGTTATAATATACTGTAAACACTATAAGGATACATTATATAAGAATTGTAAGAACATCGTTGGAGTCATCAGAGTTCCTTATAGAAATATCATACTAAGAATCATTGATAATTACTTATTTTCAGTATTAAAAATACTAAATAATAAGTAATTATCAATGATTCTTAGTATATTTCTATAAGGGGTCACCGCGTGCGCGCTCGATCGTTAGGTTAAGCAACAGTTTAATGCGGTCAGAACATTGATGGGTGCCAGCGGTATACCGCTTGGGATCGAAATTATCGCAGGAGGATTCATGAAAGTTTGGAATGTGTTGGCAATCTTCGATAACTAGTAGTTTATGAGACATGAGAAAATTAGGAATATAAGTATATTTTTGTAAACATTATGATTTTCTCATTTTTTACCTTTGCATAATAATTCTCAGTATTTGATTACTATCAATATTTAACAGTGATTTTATTATCAGTATTCACCAGAAATTAAGTATTGGCCAAAAAATTACTGAATTACTGGTAATATTTAATCACTAATAATTTTTCAGTATTTCTTAGTATGATATTTCTATAAGGGTTGGAAAAAACACTGTGTTGAGATTAAGAAAAAAGTGAGGTCAAAATTATCAGTTTTGAAGGCAATTTCTAGTTTGCAGTGGGGCGCGCACCCCTGTAATTTAATTAATGTCTACAAATGCTGGATTAGATCCGCTTTGGAATACGGGTCGCCTGCTTTCGTAGATTTAAAGCTAAATGTTGCGATAATTTTAGATAGGTTACAATTTGAAGCTTTGAGTATCGTTTTGGGAGTAATGAGTACGACACCTACGAATGTTCTTCTTCCATGTTCTTTCACATGGCAGGAGAGCCTCCTTTGATTATGCGGAGAGAGCTCAACTGTAGATTATTTCTAACAAAACGTTTTATGATATTGGAGCATCCGGTAAGAGATTTAGCATGGTGTTTATATAACAGGAACTTGAATCTTCGGTCATGTGTAAGTGAACAATTTTTTTATACAATTTATGTTACGTTTTTGGAATTTCATCGCCACTTGTATACATCTAATTTACCAGTTCCTTTGGTTTTTTATTTGGAGTCAATATTTGGGCGATTACCTATTAATGTAAATATTGGAGATTCCTGTTGGAATTTATTTCATTCGCTTACACAGAACAATAGCCAAGCAGTAAAAAATGTTGAAGTTATTGATAAACTGAATTTCCATTTTAGACAAATGCTGGTTAAATAAGAATATATTAATTATAGTATTTTTTATACAGACGGCTCAAAAATGGCCGCGGGGGTAGGTTGCACCGTCTTTTCCTCCTTCCCTTCTGTTTCTCTTAGTTATAAACTTGCCAATGATTTATCAATTTTTGAGACCGAAACTACGGCGGTTGCACACGCTTTGGTTGCAGTGTTCGATGCACAGACAAAAAAAGGTGGTTATACCCTTATAGAAATATCATACTAAGAATCATTGATAATTACTTATTTTCAGTATTAAAAATACTGGATAATAAGTAATTATCAATGATTCTTAGTATGATATTTCTATAAGGGTAGCCACCGATTCGAGAAGTCTGATTGCGGCTTTGGGTAGATATGACTCAGCTGGTAAACAGCATGAATTAATATATATTATAAAAGATATATATATAAACCTAATTGAACAAGGTTTTAAAATTGTGTTTGTTTGAATTCCGGGACATTCGGGAGTTAGAGGCAATGAACGGGCTGATGAATTGGCTAAAAATGCTGCTCGTGGAATATACTTAACAGAAGATCATAAAAAAGTTTTATTCTCGAGTACTATTCATAGAATGCTTAGAGATCGCATGGATGCGAATATTGCACAATTTTTCAATGATACTTCGGAGCAAAAAGGTTTCAGGTATTTCCATAGAACACGAATTAAAAAAACATACGGAGCCTTGATTTTTACAACATGCTTATCTTAATAGAGAAACATTAATTATGATATCACATTTACGAACTCATCACACACAGGTAGCGCAACATTTATATGATAAAAATATTTGTGATCAACCGTATTGTGAATGTGGTTTGCCAGAGTCAACGGAATATGTAATTTTGAATTGCCCGCGCAAGCAAAGGGAATCTGACTTAAGCCAGCGGCACACGGTGCTTGTTTTCATGCTGGATTGCTTGCTGATTGGTGCATTTCTGAAGATGGATGGAAATACACCAATCAAAAATAGAGTATTTCCATCCAGCAAGCAATCCAGTACGAAAACAAGCATCGTGTGTCGCTGGCTTTACTGAGGATTGATCTTCGCATGGTTTGGGGAATCGAACCAATTAAGGCTGCGTTCGGAAACGCCACTCGAGTACTCTCCCTCTCTTTTTATCTCACTCTTGTATTTCGCTCACTCCAACGGTTATTGTCTAGTAGTGTGCACGCAGTGTGTGTTTCCGAACGCAGCATAATTTAGCTGATATAGGCCGATATTCATAGTCGGATCTTATATTTAAGACCGCTTAAGTTTATTTTCAGATGATGTACGGATTTTTTCATTGGCTACGGAGTATCTAAAGATGAACTTAACCAATTTTAAATATAAGATCTGACTATGAATACCGGCCATAGTGTTTAGTAGCAACGAAAGTGCATTTGAGGAACTATCTCTTTTCTTTCTGAGGATTAATAGAAGGATATAATTTTGGATAAAACTGAAATACTGAACTAAAGCAAGCAAGCTAACAATTTGCAGATTACCGTAAAGTTTTTTTGGGTGATCAATGAACTAGTTTCACAACCAAAGCAACAACCAACAACCTATTTCAGATAATATGTGATTAATAAACTGGTTTGTGTACGTGTGTGTCAAGATGTGTTAAACAATTGGAAAACACTCATAGTCAAAGGCCCAACCAGCAAGTGAATCTAATAGCGAATTCGGTTGCTTGCACTAGTGTGCACTGAGTGCGCACTAAGGCTTGTTCATAGTATGTTATTATATTTAAAGATTGTTTTAAATAATTCTCAAATAAATTCTCAAATATTTTTAACTATAATATGATATGTATAACATCCGTACGAATCATTTTATTAGTTAAAATGTTTTTAAATATGTATTTAAGACATGATCTTAAATATAAGAATGTACTGTAAACAAGCCTTAATGCGCACTCAGTGCGCACTAGTGCAAGCTACCGTATTCGCTATAAACCTGAACCTGAACCTAGATCTACAGATATTCCTATGTTCATAGGTTGATATGTTTTGGCTGTCGACTACACCTACTTTATTTCAAGTGCAGAAAGTGCAATGAAACTCACTGAAAAAGAGCAAGACCCTAACCGGGCTAGCCGTCAAGTAACGTGCACAGAAACGATCTCTCGCTTACCACATGGCTACGAGTATTTTCCGTGAACGAAACTGAGCGATCGTCTGACTCCACGAGCGACCGTTCTCAGCACTCACGGTAAGTCAACCTCATTTGCTCGCAAGCGTTACGATGAAACTGAAACAACGACGGGATCATCGTCGGCATCGCGATGTGTGAGGTGCCGAGGCGACGTTTTTATAACAATGCGTCTATTCCATTTTTTTCGAGAAACAATTCTTCCGTGCTGTCGCAGCTGCGGTTTCTCACGTTGCCGAATTTCTGTGCGCGTTTCGCCTCTACGACGCGAGGATGGTGCGAAGTGTCTTAGCCTTCCTTTTCGTGCCCGTTCGATCGGACGATTATTTTTGGTGATTAAAAACTGAATCGGTCCGTCTACTCGGGACAAGCTAAAAAAGATGGCACGCGCAGTCCTGCTGTGAGATGCGCGCGGTGTTTGCGAAAACATCATTAACGTATTGACGGAGTATCTTTCTCGTCAGTTGCCGATCAGCAATCGGTAGTCAATATTGATTTAGCAAAGTTGGGAAGGTCTCCTAACTTTGCCCTCTGCTTGTGTTCCGTTGGAGAATCAGTTCAGTTTCTGTGGTATTTGTGCTTCCTGTTAGTGGGACGCTTCGGTGAGATTTTCTGAGGTTATGATTCTCAAGATTGGTAAGTAGCTGGAGGACCGTTTTCTGTACTCCAGCGAGATAGTAAATAGCGACGTGGCTGTCAACAAGTGTGCATGATAAAATAAACACACTATACCATACTCGCTCTTTTCCTTTTGCGCGCTGGAACTTTTACTGCCTATTCGAATTCTGTGAGAAATTGTATTCTATCTATAACTATTGTAAAACGCAATATGCAAATTAGATCTCTCATGTAGCTCAATATAAATGTATCACTATGATAGAATCAGTGTTTTGGGACAGATCGATGAAGCTTGCTGAAAGCATTGGAGATCTTCGAGTAATGTTTTCATATTGTGTCATGTGTGTCTCAAATGTATGTCTCACGCACATGTATGTCCCCTCAAATCAGTTTCATCATATTCTTTAGAATAGAATTAAGCATGAATATTGATGTACATGATGTTCAATGTTTGAGAGCTAAACAATGAGAAATATTCTGATTGCATTAAGTTAGAATATAACACAAATATTATTGAGGCAAATTAAATATTAGCATATACAACAAATGACAATGATGGTAAGTAAGTACGGATAATTTGTCTACAATTAATTTACAAGTAAATCATAATACATTAATCATAATTTTAATATTATCCAGAAGTTTCAGAGTTGGCTTATGCAACATGTTAATTTGTATTTATTACAGGATTCTGAGTAAACATTAACTAACAGTAATATCATATCTATGCTATAATTTCCTACTTAATGATATAACTGTTACACATACAATCAGGGTTGGATAAATTAATATTTTTAACTTAAGTTTTTTAACTGACAAGGAAAGTGTGTGTCTCCGATTTCGATAAAACTTGGCATATTTATAGAGTGACCAAAATAAGAAATCCATTTTTTTTATCAGCCATGGCGCAGGTTTAAGGGGTAAAACTACTCTTCAAAATTGCATGTTCTTTTTACTATCTCTGTAACTATTGGAAATAGAAAAAAACTTTTTAGACAAAAGTTATGCTATTTTTTATAAAAAATAAAATGGGCTAAAAAGTTTTTCTTTATCTCCAATAGTTACAGAGATAGCAAAAAGGGCATGAAATTTTGAGGGATAGTTTCACCTCTTAAACCTAAGCCAAAAAAATATATAGGTCTCTTATTTTTGGCCATCCTATAAATATTCCATGTTTGAAATCGGAGACACACACTTCGCAAATGTTCCTTGTGAGTCAAATTTGAAGTCGAGCTTATAAAATTGTTTAGGTTAAGAGTTTCATGAAAAGTAATTTAATTAAAAATAAAATTAAAATTTTGAATTAAAGTTAAAAGTTAATTATGCAGCAATATATGTATATATTTTTTACATAATTAATTTTTTAATTGTAGGTTAAATTTATGTGAAATAATGTGGTATATTTTTTTACTGTGTTTTGTGTTCATAATTTCAGAAGAAAAAATACTGGTGTTCAAAAAGACAAAAAAATTCTGTTGGCATTATTTCTGATTTTTTTTTCTAAATTGTAAATAACCCTCAATTATTTTAATATTGATGAATTATTTTAATTTATATAAAAAGTTCATAAGTTAATGCATTTTAAAATAATAAAATTAAAAGTTATTAACTTTTTAACTTATCCATTATAATGAATATAAATATTTTCGACTTGAATAAACAGTTTTTTTTTTGGCACATTTAAAACATCAACTATCACTCTACTTATTACCCTGTTATGACAAATATACTCAAAAACTTCAGTAAGACATCAGCATCCTATCTCTTTGGCGTCAAACATAAAATTTTTAGTTTTTTGCTAAAACTATATTATACTAACAGTATTTAATGAAATGAAAAGAATAATGTACCCTTAAGAAACAAAATTAGTAGAGAAAGGATTGATAGTAAGTAAGAGGATCAGTCATGTCCGACGCATTTTTTCGTCAATTTAAGATCGTTTAAAAACTGAAAGGTCATGTAGCTTCTTTCAAGTCCCAACTTGAGATTACTTAAAAATAAAAAGTTATGTGTTATGTTGTATATTACTAGTTGTATATACGATTTTCACATGATTTTTAGTGGCTTTTTAAACAAAATTGAGTAAAAAATGAGTTTTTTGATAAAAAGATATAATTCTGTTATTTTTCTTATAAAAAGAGATTTGGGAGTTTGTATTTAAAATATTTATAACCGACGAATTTTGTTTAACTCCAAATGTCTTTGTTATACTAATTTTTATATATATATTCACTTTAAGGGTTAACTCTAAACTGATAAATATCATAATGAATATGATAATGAATAGTTATTATTCAAGCTTTCACACAATACATGTTACATTGCACTTACATTGTTTAGTGGGAAATATTTATATTATTATTAAATATTTTTATATTATAACATTGTATATAATGATGTTTTTAGTTAATGTTTACTGGTTCTAATATTTCTAAAATCTCATTGAATCTATTATATACGCACACACCCACACACGTGTACATACGAATCTAAAGTTATTTTTGTCACTTTCAGATCTCTTGTATGTAAGTGAAATACGATTGCAGCTTTGAGTCAGCCTTGATACAAATCGTTGGTCTACGTTGTCTTTCCTTGGCCTCATAAGATCTCGATATTTTCAGACAATATTACGAAGACTTCGTCCACTTACGGCCACAACATGCAGAATTTTGACGATCTTGATATCGAGGGACGTAGCCCTTCCCATTTGTCGGAAGAGGACAAGGAAAAGGTAAAGGAAAGATATGGGATGTGGGTTGCAGGAACGATCGATTTCGTCACGTATTATTTGTATGTGAATCGAACAATTGGAGAGGGAATACAAGTCGTCAAATGTATACGCACAGCCGGATCGACTGTAATCGCGCCGTGTTCGAACGCGCCGTGTCTACGAGATACACGAGGTTTACCGATTTTCCATCCTCTAACAAAAAAAGAAAGAAAAAATCCAAACGCGCTTCGCCGCGAATGTAATTGCGTGCTTACAGCTTTGAGGCTTAAGCATTCGACAACGGAAGATCGTCCGCCTCACGAATCGTTAATCGTTTATGTTCTATAGGAAGAGCACGAACGCAAGCGTATAATGCGATGCAGCGTCTCCGCCGAAGATGGTGCACTGAGACCCGTGTACTCCGATACCGAAGACGGTGATATATGGTGTCATATCTGTAACATTGCCCTGTACGGGGCGCATAAATTGATAAATCATAATATGTGCAATCGACACAAAATGAAACTGGACGAGTGGCCGTACCCGGTGCTGCTTTGGTCGAAACGGCCGGAGCTCAACAAGACCATAACGCCCGTGCAGTCCACCGTGATCGGCGACACGCTGGCACCCGGCGAGCCAGTACCACCCGGCACGGAGGACCAGATCACGCGCACCACATCGATACAGATGAGCTTAGATCGACATCAAAGCTCGCCGCTAGTCGGCCTCGAGTACCTCCTAGAGTTGGTGGACAATGACTCCTGCGAGCCGAGTTACACGTGTGTTTTGTGCGACAAGCGCGGTGACCCGCGCACGGTAATGGCGCACATTACCAGTTACAATCACCGAATCACGTATCTCAATCGGCACTTCCCGACCATATCGCGAGCAATCACGGAGTTGCCGCGCACTCCGAATTATAAGCGCGGGGCCAATGAGATATCGGTGTTAGTGGCGAAGAAGATCGAAGAGAAGTTCGGAAGAATGAAGCCGCAACTGGTGGACAAGACACAGTTCGAAAAGAATAAAATGCAGTACATCAAGAGGGTTTATCAGGACGTGCACTTTAGGTAAGTTCTGTATCGCTACTTACGAGCTATATCGCTGATAAAAGTTTCGTCATCGCGCGAGAATCCTTGATTTCACTTGTGCATACTCAGTATGCACCTTAAAAATTATAAACATTTGCTTACCGAGATTTCTATAATCCTAGCTGTACGTTTCACGTTTATTGTAAAGACCAATGCGGCTGTTTCTCCTGTATACAGGGAAACGCCAGAGTGTACGTTTATGGAAGTTTATGATGTAAAATGGGTGACAAATTTTGATGAAAAAATGACAGAGCTGAATGGTAATAATGTCAAGAGAAAAGGTGAGTATAAGATGTACTCTGCAAACTTAAATCGCATACTCCGACTAAGCATCGTCGCGATTGCAATTTTTGAACTATCAATTTCTGTCAAGATCCTCAGCTTGTTGATGGGAAGATTGATGAGAAACACAAAAAGGAAGAGAAGAAGGAAAAGTCGCCTAAAAAAATAGAATCTAAAGGAGACATTACGAAATCGTAAGTATGATCAAAACATACAATTGGCGGTAGAAAAATAATCAAAGAAATCTGTGCGACGCTCTTTTAAGTAGACATTTTAGCATATTATCTCTAGAAAGATCTAAGAGCCTCTTTATTTGATTCACAGTTGAGTCCGTAGGATAATTGTTATTTATGCTTAAGCGCAAACTAACGACATATGTGCATAGATCAAGTATTTATATGTATTTGCTATATGTATTTGGCATTGGCAGTTTGGACAGAGTAAGATGGCTGTTTTGGGACCTTGATCCTTTCTCATTCTAATAATTAGAGTCTAGCTTAAAACGGCTGTCAAGAGCCGATATTCCGACACACATTGATATAATCCTTTCACTGTTAAAAGGGGAACTGTAGATGGAAGACAGGTCGCTAAAACTCTTAAAAAAGGGAGGGGGGAAGGAACATAAAAAAAAGTATTAAAAGTATTATGGGTTTCTTTCGCATTTGTGGCGTAACTTGAGTCGGATGGAATCAGCCTTAACAGGTATAAGACATACTGTGAAGTTAAATATTGAACTTATACTAAATTAGCTCCTTGTGCTTCGTCGGCCATGTCAGAAGCGAGGAATGCTGACGAAAGTTGAGTGCCACTTCTGAATAAAGATAAATACAGGCGAAAGAGCATATTTGTAAACTTGTCCGAAGAGTATCCCTTTCTTCTGATGATCAATAAATAATCCTATAATAAATGGTGAAATGTGATGAAATGAGTCTATTTTGTCTGCATGTCTTATTTCACTAATTTATACAACTATTTATTAATTGTCAGGGGAAAGAGATACCTTTCGAATAATTTCACAAACAGTCTCAGTGCTTTTTCGTACATATTTATTTTTATTTAAAAGTGGCACGCAACATTCGTCAGTATATCGTTCCTCGCTTCTGATGTCACAAAAAAATTCACAAATTCAACATGGCTGTGGCGAGATACAAGAAGCTTTATAACAAATTTATTGTTACTATTGTATTGTTAATATTATTATAGAAAACATATGACGGCTCTTAACAGCTACTCTAAACTCTAGTAAGAAAGAAACAACCCCAAAGACAACTATCTCATTTTGTCTCAAATTCCCAATATCTATCTTGTGGAGGGAATGTTTAGTCTAGGATATGTGTCATTGGTATAAACTATCGAAAACAGATAATATATTTCTGTTTAATCATATTCTTTCCTAGAGATAATTTCCAGAAATCGAAATATTCAAATCTCGAAGACATCCTTTTTATTTTTAGGGGCTTCAAGATCCGCATATTTACCAAGGACAAAATGAACCTTCGCAAGCCTATGTCGAAGAGCGATGAAAACACGAAGAAATTACCGAAACGTCCCTCGGACGACACCAAGTCCCTTTCGTCGCTCTCAAGTATTTCCAGCAGTCCCTCACCATCTCGTTCAAGATCGCACTCACCCAGTCGAAACAGAAGAAGGGGCTCTGCCGAGAGACATGTTGGAAGGTATCATAGTGGATCTCGACATTCGCGCGAGCGACATTCGCGTGATCGGAATTCGCGCGAACGACACTCGCGCGATCAGCATTCTCGCGACCGGCATTCGCGGGAACGTACGCGCGGGCGAACGCGATCGCGGTCACGGTCACGCTCTATCCAACCACTTAGGGAACGTGACAAGTGGGACAAATATCGTGAGCAGATCAGGCGCGCCGAGGAGACACTGGATCGTGCTCTAAAGTTTCACGAGAAGAATCCCGAGAAGCATCCTTCCTATCCCGACGAGTGGAAGAAATTCTGGAACAGGCGTTACAAAGAATTGCAGGCCGAAGGTAACGATCCGAGCAAACACGATTTTAAGCCGGAGTGGATAGAGTTTTGGAACAAAAGGATGCGCGAGATTCATAACGAGCAGCTGCAGCAGCGAAAGGAGGAGATTCGAAAGCGTTTAGAGTTACCCGAGGAAAAGCCACCGGAGAAGTGGGTACCCCCGCCGAGACGCGAACGTTCCTCCCCCGTAACAAAGCGCTCAAGACATCGGATGGATAGTGACGACGAGGTAGAATATGTAGGCACGAAAACCATCAAACCTGATTATTACGACCGTCACGAGATCCGGGATCGCGATTACGTGTATCCAACGTACGGGCAGGGTAGGGCTAGCCTGTACAGTCATTATTATCCACGCACGGCGACTCGCACCAGACCGATGCACTATGCGACTCCGTATCCTGTGAAAGATTCTGTGAAATCACCGACGCCGTCAGTTGCGGAGGAAACGTTGACGGGAGACCTCGAGGTGGTCGGTTTATTAAGGTTATTGACGGCGCTTGAAGGGCAGCTGGGTTCCCTCGGTCCTAAAATAGTGTCGCTCCTGTCGAAAGCTCTGGCGGCTGAGAAGGCAAAGCCGAATTCCGCGGAAGAGTTGCTGTTCGACGAGGAAGTGAGCGTACTTTTTGAAACGGTGAAAGAGAAGCTGAAAGGTCAACTGTTCGCGGGCATGGTGGAGAAGATGGCAGTTAGCGCCACGAAAACAGCCATACAGAATATCGCTAAGTTGTTGCACAGAGCTTCCGAGAGCAAGAAGAAGCTGGAAGAGGAAAAGAAGAAGAAGGAGCGCGAGCTCTTGGAGACATCGAAGCCAGTCGCGAGTTATATCGGTAGAACTGCCTACTCGAGGCCGGTGGAGATTGTTGCACCTGCGATCAAGTCCGAACCAGTGAGCGTACCGGGTGTCGGAACGGTCGACAAAGTTGCGATCGCGCAAGAAATTGCGGCGGCTTTGGTCGCGCAAGGTAAATCGAACGTCTCGCAGGAAGACCTGGAGACTCTCATTAACGCTGTGGTCGGTATGGCTGAGGCGTCAAAGCTCTGCGACAAACCCGTCACCACCGCGGATTTCGTGAAGGGTCTGGCGACTTGCGGCACTGCGGTTCCTCGAGCCGCGGACTCCATCAAGACAATTATCGATTCCACCGAACGGCAAGCCTGCTCAAAAGTAGAGAACCTGTCGGACAACGACCTCAAATCGATGCTGCAGAACTTCAAAGACCTCAGCACGCCTGAACAGCACAGTCTTATTAGTTTTCTGAAGAAACTCGAGGCGAGCGATCCCAGCAGAGTGGAGAAATTGAGAGCTTTCGTTAATCTCGGTACGACGGTTTCGTCGACGTCGGTAAAAAGTAGTGTGAAAACACCGTCCCCGGAGGTCGAAAACATCATTAGTAAGAACAGAAAGAGTCTCTCTCCGTTCTCGGTTCGTAAGAGCAACCAGAATCCAAGTGATGAGGAGGACAAGTGGAAGCCAAAATTGGACATGTTTGCAAACGACGACGATGACGAGCAACAGGACAAAAAGAAAGACAATGACGATAAGACAAAAACGAAGATAGACCTGTCGGATGATGACGACGACTACACGTTCGAGGACATCTACAAGGCGGCGGACAAGAACGTGAGTGAAAACGAGAAAGCAAAGAAGTCGCGCGCATTGTCTAAGTCACCAACGTCGTGGTCCCGATCGCGGTCGCGCTCTCGATCCCGATCACGATCCAAGTCACGGTCTTCGCCGCCTCGACAGAAGGAGATCACAAGAACGAACGACCCGAACGCGATACTCAACGAGACCAAGCGTCTGATCGCGAACATAATGGGCGACTTACCGAATAAGTACGTTCTCAAAACGCACACGAGCCTCAATAATGACAAGCCGCTGACGGCGAACTCTGCTGAGCAAGTGTCGTCGATCGGCATGACAAACTTTTACAATCAGACCTTCGTGCCGGATAATCAGCCACGGCCTTCAGGCCAACAGCCTCCAATGACCTACCCCACTGTGGCCAATCAGCAATTCCCCAATTACCAACAACCGCAGATATTCCCTAATAATTCGGGGTACATGGACAATAGTTATAATTATCAAGGCTACGGCAACATGCCCGCTCAAGGTCAATACGGCGGGTCGTCGATGCCAGGTGGTCAATATCCTCATCAGAATTACGGCTCTTACGCGCCGCCGTCGACCACGCATTCATCGGGTTACGTTCCACCATCGCAGTCGCAGCCATATGACAATTATATGCAGCAACAGCGATTCTACTGAACCACTATCGACCATTGTCGTTTTTTTTGTTTTTTTTTACATCTGCCACAGTTCGTCGAGTTGTGACCGCATCGCAACTCTTTGTTGTACGTCCATAATACATTGCCAGCGTGTCGATCTCTCCATATAAGCTCTCCAAGTGTAAACATCTTGTTCGCTTTCCGTGTACGATTGTCCGAATGCCTGTACGAGTTTCTAAGCGTCGTTCGTGCGAATTTTTGCGCGTTCCTCCAAGGGGGACAGACTGAATTTTGTGCTTCGCAGCAGATTCATTCTACCGCAATTTCGTCCCTCGTTTCTCTGCCCGTATGCGAGCACCTGCGATGCGATTGTAACGTTGTACTTAGATAATTCTACATCGTTCGCACGCGTTTCGTTCTTTCTTCACGTACGGACTTACATTTTATATATTATATGCACGCATACAGGCCGGTATTCATAGTCGGATTTTATATTTGTCTTAAATTTATCTTCAGATATTCAATAGCTAATGAAATAACCCATACATCATCTCAAGATGAACTTAAGACGGTCTTAAATATAAGATCCGATTATGAACACCGGCCATATATATATATACACACATATATATATATATGTATAAGTATGTTATATAATATATAAGTAATATACTTAAAAATGTGTTTTATATATTTAAATATGTATATTATATATTATATATAAACATATTATATATTATATATATATTTAAATATATTTTTCCTTCTCCTATATATTCCTCTCTCTCTTTTTTCCCTCTTATTTTCACGCACTTTGAGATATAGACAAAAATAAGACAATTGTCGTATTTTCATCTACGACGGAATCTCACTTTGGCGGCGTGTGACAATTCGAGCGTGCGCGATCGCATGCGTGAAATATGCAATATTACGAAACCTTTTTCACACGTTCCTTTTATACGTTCATAAATTGCACTCGCGTTTTCGTACAAGCTTTTTTTCTATGTGTGCGCTACGTATATGTATGCGTGCGTGCGTGCGTGTGCGTGCGTGCATTAGTGCGTGCGCGCGCACGCGCGCGCAGGTATGTATAGTGAAAGTCGCATAAGTTGGGTGTACACTGAGCTGAATGTAAGTCGTTTTCGAGCGAGTTACATATGCTTCGGAGTGATCGAAGTGTGTATGCTGTTATGTACATCGTGTGATTTCTCGACCAAACGAAAGTAAGTAAAACTGAATCAGACGACTGTTGCGTGGAGGTACGTGTAATATCATTCGCCACGTTAATATAAAATGTATATTTTATCATTTGTATTATATTTAATACGATAATGAGACCCGCAATATATATGGTTTCTGTAGAAATTTCAGCGACATTTAACGAAAAGAAAAAAAAAAAAGAAGAAAACGAAATAATTCATTACCGAAAGAAAAAGAGACATTTTAAATCATTGTTAAGACAAATATCTCATTGAATATCTCATTGAGTATTACACGTTATTAAAAAAAAAATATTTATCATTGATAATTATATGATACTCTAATGTTCTACAATAAATATTATAGAATAAGAAGTGTTAATAGTACCAATTTTCTCCATTATAATTTAAAATAATTCATGAGATATAGAAATTTCGAAGACACTTTGTGTTTTCGCAAATCACAGAAGAATTATTAACACGGTGAATGAACAATAAAATTCGAGGAAGTTTAAGTTGAAAAGCAAAGAAAGAGAAGTGGCATATTTTAAGGCTCTTGGCTATTCGCCGCGATTATCTTGATTTATGATTCAAAAGCAAGAATGCATACCTGAAATTCCTACAAAGGACGTCGAAATAAAAAGATATATCCAAAAAATGACATTTGCAATTGATTGAGCACATCTCCAAGATACATCAAGCACTTTTTTGCTCTAACAATCATCAAACAAAACCTGTAAAATTAATATGACAAAATGAAGAAATATAAGTTAAAAACAAGATTGCATTTTCCCCTATATGCGATACAGAAAACAGCCCAGATAGACTTTCATGATCATCACGACAATCGATGATAGAAATTTTACGATTATTTTATTTAACCCTTTACTTTAAGGCAAGACTCCTTGAATATGACAAATGAGTTTTTTCTGTTGAACTTCACTAAAATAGTTCTTAAAGATATTTTAATATCATTTTTGAGACTGAAAAAATTTTTTATAAGAGATATCAACCAGTATAACTGTTGTACCAGTGACCATTCAGGGAAAGCGTTAGAACCACTCCCGATTCTCTCGGTCAATTCTGTGCTGCTAGTATGATTTACGTACCAGTGCCCTGTAAAGGGTTAAGGCTCCTAGGTAGTTAGCTGAGAACTTTGCGTTAACGATGGCAACATGATTGTAAACGGCAAAATGATGAACGATATTAGACAAGACATTAGGAGTGTGTTTTCTATTACTGAACTAGTGAACACTTTCCGAACTTAAAAATAGATAGATATACAGATAAAACTTGGTGGAAAAAAGATGAGAGAATTAGTACAACCTGTTCAGCAAAACAGACTATAGGTCTATTCGTCTGCACTAGTGCAGACTATTGCAACAAGAGAGAGTTAAAGAAAGTATACTTGTCTCTTTCTAGCTTATTGCACTAGTACAAAAGTTCATCGAAAACGAACAGATATAAAATGTAAACAGAGGACCAATTTTTTCCTGCAAACCATAGTTATTAGTGAGTACAATGTGTGTATGTCACATGTGACAATTATAGATTTGTGGAAATGATCCAGACACTGTGCTTATCGTGATATTTAATGCGTATGAGTAGTTTTTCAATTGTATTCAGTATCGTACAGCCGATTTCCTGTCAAAACGAGGCGATTTGTCGCATTTTGCGGTTATGTAAGAATTATTTTGGCAAGAGTGTCTAGAATATTTCACAAGTGTGCAGAATAGATTGTCATTTGAATGATGTATCGTTTTATTTAACCTAGATTTGTGTAAGAATTTTGGGCATGGTTTTTTTCGCTTTTGATGTCATCAATCCAATATTGCCGCGGTGACTATCCAATGGATAGCAATTATATAACTTTTAACGACAGTGTCATTATCGTTACGTTGTCGTTGCGCAAATATAATACACGATAGAAAAGCTGCGCAACGATATGCTATGCTAGTGACATTGTTGTCAGAAAGTTACAGAATAAAACTGCAGGAGCCCCAAGTATTCCCTGGGTATTCGCGAAGGGTGTCCTTATTTGATGACATCAGAAGCGAGAAATCCTATGTGTGATTCTTACGTTATATGTGAAATAAATATATTTCTAAAACGACACTTGTGATCGATTTAGCAGATTTGTAAAATACTCCGAACGCTCTTCTTTTGCTGTTAAAATCGATAAATAGCTATAAAATGAGTGCAACATGCAACTCAGGTTTTAACCAAACTTTTTTTATTTTGGTTAATTTTTACAGCTATTTAATGATTACGACGGCAAAAAAGAGTTCGGAGCATTTTACAAATTTGCCGAATCGATTACAAGTGTCATTATATGGATATATCTTTTTATTACAACATATAATGCAAGAATCGTGAGCATATGATTTCTCGTTTCTGACATCAAATAAGGACAGCCCACGTAGGTATCCATGAGCCTTAAAGGCAAACATATTGCATTGCATTGCATTGAGACTTTTGGATACTACTCATCCATCTCTGATGGCATCAGAAGCAAGGAAACGCATGCTAAAAATTCTTGCGAAATACATTGAAATAAAAAGATATATCCGTAAAGCGATACTTGCAATCGATCGAGCAAATCTGTAAAATAGTCCCTTTTTCTGTAACAATCAATAATGTACCGTTGTCATACATCTTTTAGACATCTTTTCTATTATGTTTACGGAAAATTATTGATTGTTAGAGCAAAAGGGAAATGTTCAGACTATCTTAGAGATTTGCTTGATCAATTGTAAGTATCGTTTTACGGATATATCTTTTTATTTCAATATATTTCGCAAAAATTTTAGCATGCGTCTCCTCGCTTCTGACGTTATTAAAAAGAAATGGACGATGCAAGTACCCGGGAGCCTTAATCATTGCATATACATCATACAGTGATGTGAGTTCTATGTTATATCGATGCGGGAAGAAATTTATTCAAAGTTATTCTCAGATTTTCATGTTACATTTTACATGACATTATTCCGAGCAAATTTTGATCAATTATTTCTATTTCGTCATTCTATGTAATAAATATGAGTGCCACATAAATCATTCATAAGGGACGCAATCTTTACGAATCGATTGATAAAGTTGCTGATAAATTTACATACACATTTGTCTATCTGGGAGGGAAGAAGATTTAAAAAATCCGAGGAATCTATTTCATGTTGTATTATCACAACAGTTACATGCTTTTCATATTATTTCATGTTTTTCATATTCGTGTGTTTACGCATTGCACAATGACTAGAGAATTACAAAGACGCGCCCGCCCTCTTCTTTGTCCCGGCGGTTGTCAACGCGAGGTTTCATCAACGTAAGAGGCATTAACACGCCCCTTGAATCTGCGAACAATTAAATAAAGCACTAAAGACACGTCGTTCATTCAATATGTACATATCCCCTCTCATGAATGAAGAAAAGAGAAGCGTGGTCGGGGTTTGACTCTTGATCGTTTACTTCGGTACGAGGCCTCTCGTCTTGGGGTAAACCGGCGCCGGGATCTGCTGTACCTTGGTGACGCTCTTCGGCCTGACTCGCGCCGATTGTAGCCGCGGCTTGGCTCGCAGCCTCGTGCTGGATGCGTCCACGTCGATGTCTCCCTCGTCGCGTAACGCTTCCTCCAGCACGGCCTGAATCGTGGGCGCGATCGCCGGTCCTTGGTAGTCTAGAGTCGTGCGCGCCGGCATGTCAAGGTCCAGATTGAGAATGTTCTCACCAGCGTAACGGCATCCTCGTCCCATCGCGAGCGCGATCCGCGCATACTCCGAGACCGGTCTGCGTGCGCCTGGCACGGACGTCGGGCGTTTGATGGTGTCGATGTTGGACGGCTCTGGATCCTTCACTACCCAACAGTCCTCTTCCTCATCCAGATGGATCCTGGACAGGATTTTGGTCTTCTCTTCCTCCGGAATAAAGTTCTCGATGATGAGGTATTTGAGCTTGAGCTCCTTCATCAGCTCGTGCTGCTCCTGTTCCAGATCGCGTCTGTCCCGGTTGTAGTCGCTCGTGACGTCCTCCAGTTCTTGTTTCAACGCTTGCAACTTGGTGAAACACTTGCGCAGTTTCCTGGATTTGACGTCCACCTCTTGCTGCAACGTCGTGTAGGTCTCCCTCACGCCCACCATCGTCAGTTCCTCATCCTCTAGTTTCTGCTGCATCTCGACCTCGCGCCTCTTGCGTTCTGCGATCTCGGCTGCTTTCTGCTCGAGCGCTCGTTGTTGCTCGTTCGTGTGATCGATTATATTCTTGCCGCCGCAGAGCATCTTGCTCTCCAGGTCTTTTATCCGCTGAACGAGAGTTTCGTTTTCCTGTTTCTCGGCTCTCAGCTGCTCCGCTATGAGCTTCTTGTCGGTCTCGCTTACTTTGTTATTGTCCTCGCCCCGACTGTCGTCCGCCTCAGAATCCGAGTCGATTGCCTCGTCCTCTTTTTTCCGCTTTGACTTCTTCTTCTTCTTCTGCACCACGCCTCTTTGCGCAAGTTTCTCCTTCAGTCGGCCGATCTCCTCCTGATATTGCCGCAGCAGAGCGTCCTTCGGGTCCTCATTTATCCTCGGCTTGTTCTTGATGTTCTTGGCGCGGTTTGCGTAGCGCAGAGTCGTCAAGGTCTCGTCATAATTGTAGCTGGCTGGCCCGATATTCGCCACCATGATAGTCTTGGAGTTACCGCCCAGAGAGTCTTGCAGCAGTCTCGTCAGTTTGGAGTCCCGATACGGCACATGCGTGGTCTTACCGTCCACCAATGCTGAGATGACGTTGCCCAAGGCCGACAGACTGAGGTTGATTTTGCTCGCCTCCTTCAACCTTTCACCCGAGGCGCCGGTTTTGCTCTGTCTTTCGCTACCCGCGAGATCCACCAGGTTCAATCGACCCACTCGGATGCCGCCAGAGTCGCCGATACCGCCCATTTCAATCGTGATCATGAAGATCGCGTGCGAACGCGAACTATGCTCGTTCATGTTCGTCGCGCCGATCGTCCGGTTCTGATTGCCGACGTTCATCAATTGCTGTATCTCCGCCGCGCTTTTGCACACGGCACTCGACAAGTCCTTCACGAACACTCCGGTGTCTGGCTTTTCCTTCAGCTCGAAGCGTAGACTCTGATCCGGGTGCAACAGATCACGTATCTCCTCTTGGTAGATCTCTAGGTAGCTAGCTCTCACTAAGTATTGCATGTTTTCCGTTCTGCCGATGTGGTTGAATATGTGTTCGAAGGAGCGCGGTATGATGCCACGCTTCTCATGGTCCGTCTTCGAACCCTCCATCGTATAGGTTTTGCCGGTGCCGGTCTGCCCGTACGCGAAGATAGTGCCGTTGAAGCCGTCGAGTGTCGAGGACACCAGCGGCCGAACTGTCTCCTCATACAATTCCTGTTGACTGGAGTGCCAGTCGTAGACCGCGTCGAAGGTGAACACCTTGACAGTCTCGCTGGACGGGTCGTCTCGCGGATGCCGCACCTCGACCACACCCCTGGACGGGATCACATCGACCACCCGGGTGTAACCGCGGCCGGTCTCCCGCTCGTCCATCGGCCTGCATCGTACGACCACTTGTACGCACTGCGTCGCCACCTCGGTAGCGCTCGCGCTCGACCTCATGCCTTTCTTTTTCCAGGTTTTCTGCTGATTGTCCAGCTGCTTCTCCATGCCGGCGTCTCAAGCGTATGCGACTCCTCTCGTCTGTAGGATAGCGGAAACAATTTTTTTTATTAATTATGTGAACACATTAATTAAGCTCGTATGTATGTCTAAAGGTGACTTTCACTAAATCCTAATTAATAATTCTATTAGTTAATCGGTATGGTTTTCTCCAGACTCTGATTAAGTTAAAGAACAATTAAAATTCAGAGCAAGCAGAGTTGTCAATAATAATGCAACAAATAAATAATAAAAGGAAAATTAAAAAGAAAATAAATAATAAAAAAGAATAAATAACAACAAACAAATAGTAAAAGACAATAGTTTGTTATTAAAACAAGTAAGAAATTCTCATAATTCTCTTTGTAATCCATATTTAAAACTAATATTAATCAAGTATTAATTACTTTATTCTGATAAAATGTATAGAATTGTATATATTAGTTTCTTTTGTTATTGTTAAACGACAAATTACATAATTGAAAATTGTTGGCAATTCTGTCAATTGTCTATTAGATTAAACAGAGTTTGAAGAAAGTCACTCTCCTAACTCAGTCAATGCAATTGTTAACATGAGAATAAAAAATACACACGTGATTATTATATAAAATATTTAAGAAAATTCTCTCTTTAATAAATAATAAATTGTATTAAAAATTGCTACATATATGTGTGTGTCGTGTAAGTCACTCACACACATATAAATATTACTTATTCTATTTTGCTGACATATATAGTATTAATTTTATTGTTGGATGTAAGATTATATAGTTAGAAATTTCTCTTGGCAAATTCTGTCGGTTAATAATTGATTAATTTAATATTTTCAGGATGACTGACATATATATGTACATATATATGTACATTTAGATATGTCGAATTTTTCGTATTTAATTCAAACATTGTGTGGGCAACAAAGATATAACGAACATTTTACTGTGAATAAATATATACTACAAAATTCCATAATAAGAAAAAGAAAAATCTTGTCATATAATTGATAAGTGTCATATTTATGTTATTTTAAAATTAAAAGAGTTTCTTCTGAGTTTAACAAATGCATCGCTGAAGAGGTTAATCAGAATTTGGTGAAAGCCACTTTGAGAGTGATTTTCTCCAAATTCTGATTAAACTAGTGGATTATTAACTCAATTGACAATTGACAACATGGAAAACAAGAGATAGTTTGTTGTTGAAACTATTAGAAAATTATGTTCTTTCTTTATAACTGGTATTTAAAATTGCTGTGAATTAAGTATTAACTACTCTATTCTGTTAATACATACAGAATGATTGATATTTTAATTATTGTCAAACAACAAACTACATAATTAAAAATTGTTGGTAATTCTTCAATTAATCGTCAATTAGATTAACCAGACTTTGGGAAAAGTCAGCCTAATGCTGCAATTCTAAACAACTTAAACAGCACATGTACATACAAAGGATGTACTTTGGACGTACTTAGGACGTAAGGACGTTTTTATGATGTTTTTAGGACGTCTTTTGGATGTCTGTGCTGTCTGGGAAATATACGAGTAAAGCGTAAAATCGTAGCTTAAAAAAAAACAAAAATCGTAGATACGAGTTATCATATGACATACGGTCTGCATAGAATTGCAGATTTATTCATAAGTTCTTACGAGTCTTACGAGAACAAGTTTTACAGTTTTGTCTAGAATTGCAATATAAATTGAAGATAGATTACGGATTAGAGATTAAAATTTGACGAAGCAACTAATTTCGATCTTAGTTGGCTTTATTCCAAGTTGGTCAAGTTTCAATCTTCGATCTGCAATCCTTAATTTACAACATTTGCTTGATAAAAGCTTAAACATTCTAACGCAAAACTGATTCAGCCAATTTTAAATAACTCTCGGTTGAAATTTTAGTAATTCGATGATTCTTTGATGACAACGTGTCTTTTCTGCACCGATCGAAAGTTTAGTCATCGTAGCTAAAAGAGAGGCTCATTGATGTCTCTCTCCCGTATAAAAGTAAATTAAATAAGTGAATAATACGTGAAGAGTAAGATATTTTTTTTACTCGAAGAGTCGACGATACTCGTCGAGACTCTACGGAATATCTTGTCGGTAAAATATGTATACGAATAAGCACTTTTTTCTAGCCGGTCGATAATTTCAAACGTGTCTCCCACGTAATGTCTACGTAATGTCACTATGACAAAAAAATTAGAACACGCGCGTAATGTCAAGGCCTTTCAGAATATCTTCTTATTTCTCTCAATTTATCGTTCGCACGTTCCAAAATGAAGAGAGAAAATTGCGCGGGATTGCGCTAGATAATTTTGTGTTAGAAATGCGGAAATTCGCGTGTGCGAAATAATCGACATCTTTGTTTGAGTCACACCTGCAGATGTGAAGAGAAAGAGAGAGGAAAAAAAAGAAAGAAAGATCCTACGGTGTTCGTTTCATAAAGCTAAGGATCAAAGGTCAATCGTACGTACGTGCGTCACACGAGAGAGGTGAGCCGACGTTGCGATGTTCTCTCAGGAACTTTACCTCGGTGTGTTCGCTGGTCACGAGAGCCGTGTATGAGAGACCGAGAGATCTTGCGCGCACAACGAACGGCGATTCATTACCGTTTCCTACGGGTTGCCCTTCGCCGTGAGGTATCGGTATTGATCCATTGTTTAGCCCGTGTATTTGTTGTCAACGGGTTGCCGTCGCCCTCCTGGCATATCGATTCTCGCGCAGCGCCCTGGGAAACCAGCCGTGCTACAATCGTCTGGGAGCGTCCGCGGGAACGTTAGCCGGCGCGCGAATCGTTCACGACGGCACTCGCACTACGCGAAAGTGATCGCATAACTGTTTTGACAGGGGAGAAGACGCGTGAACGCGTCAAACATGCGCAAGCGAATCTTCCGTCGTATGACGGCGCAGCGGCGGCGCCGGGGACGCCGAATCGATATCTCGCTTCGTCATTGAATACTTGGAATAAGACTGGCGTGTCGCGAACACGCGCGATTACGTCCGATCGGCCGCGAGGAAGAGCTCTGTTTTACCGACTGGCGTCTTTTTCGAGAAACGTCGCGCAGCAAAAAAGAGGCTTGAGAACTGTTCCATGGCAGCGGCTCTTATTCAAATATTATTTTGAAACACTTATATCCATTTTATAGATATAAATTACATAGAGCCAGTGTTTATTATTTTTCTTAGTAAATAAGAGATAATGTCCACAATTTTGTGGTTCTGGTCCGTGCTATGTCTATAAGGTTGAGGTTAGTTTACAGATGTCTATATTATACTAGAATTGTTTTGGAATATAATTCTAGTATAATATAAACATCTTTTTTGAAGAAATTTTACTCGATATTCTATAATATATATAACGTGATATATATTCTATAATATATGTAACTATAGGTCTTGAGTAAAATTTTCCTCAAAAAGGACGTTTACATTCCAAAACGTCCTTTTTGAAGAAAATTTTACTCAACACCTATTGTTCACGTATTACATATACTATAGAATGTTGAGTAAACTTTCTTCAAAAGGACGTTTTGGAATGCAATCTATATTTCTTTTAAAGAAATTTTACTCGATACTCTACAGTATATGAATCATCCCTAGAACAATTCATTGGGTCAATATTGGCTACAAATTGAGCCCTAATATATCCAATACTGGCCCAATATTGTAAAGTAAATACTTTGTATTTTATAGCTAATATACAATCCTGAATATTAGCAATTCATTTGTTACCAATATTGAGTTATATGGCTCAATGTACACCCAATATATGCCAATATTAGTACAATCATGTTGTGCAATATTGGCAATTTATTCACATTTTATTTATAACCAATATTGGCTATATATTGATCCAATGTATACTAATAGTAGGCCAATAAACTGTGCTACTAGATCTTTTTGAATTCTTTTTTAATTTTCTGTGCTATCTGACAAGTAACACTACCCAAATGTGACATGCCATTTTTCTCAGCATGCACATAGTATATAACATGACATTCATATGTGATATTTTATATTCGTTTTTTAATTTGCATAATTATTTAAGTGATTATTTAAACAAAACTCAAAGTAGCGATGTATGTAAAAACTGATGCATTCAACTGATGAACTATGTTTAAATATCCAAAATTCTTGTGTGTCATTTTCAAATAAAAATAAAATCATATATTTATATGAAAGAACGCTTTTACTCGCTTAAACTTGTAAAATACTCCGCAAACTATTCTTTTCCCTTGACATAAATAGTGGGAAAATTAACCTCAGACAGCACAAAATCTCTAGGGGATGTCCTGGTAACGTTCTCAGGATGTAGGGACGTTCTCAGAGCATCTTTAAGATATCTTGTATAGATCTGTGCTATTTACGTGACATGCAACTTTTTTCTTTAACTTATCTTTCTATATGATTTTGTCAGAGTTGTGTAATAACTAGTTAAAAAGTTAAAAGTGAAGTTAAAAAGTTAAATAGCTTTAACTTTACTTAGTTACGTTTTTACGCTCTTAACTTTTAACTTAACTTAGTTTTATCGGTAATTATTAACTTTTAATTCAATTATCTTGAAATCTCAGGTAGCAAGGTGACGTCTAAAGATGTCATTAAGACGTCCATGATGTCTTAATGACATCTTAACGACGTCTTTAGACGTCATCTTGCTACCTAGGATTAACCATGTCATAAAAGTGTTGCGAGACGTCGAAAGGCTGTTCAGTGCAGGAGGGCTCATTTTCGACAATCTTCGAGGAAAAATGTCCGATAAAACTTTATTACTTAAATGTAATAAGTATCTGTAAATAAAACATGTTTCCAAATAAGGTGTATATTTGTTTTTTCCGTTATTTATAAAATTGAAACTCTGAAATCATGAAATGAAACAAATTTAACTTTTAACTTTTTAATTACTTTTTTTTATTAACTTAACTTTTAATTCAATTAATTTTATTGTGGGTTAACTTTATCTTAACTAAGTTAAATTTTCAAAGCCATTAACTTTAACTTAGTTTAAAAAAAGTTAACTTACCGAACCCTGGATTTTGTCATGTTTATTTTATAGTTATTTATTGACTATTAAGAAAAAAATAGTGTTCAGGGGCTCTCTTCCATAACCACTTATCGACAATTGTCGGATCGGTAGACGTCGTTGCGCAGCTTTTCTATGGTAATAAAAAAGCTGTGCAACGATGTCTACCGATCCGACAATTGTCGATAAGTGGTTACGGAATAGGGCTTCAGAATATTTTACATGTATGCTCAAACGATCTGAAATGTTCTTTCATACAAATATCGTTTTATTTAGAAATAACCTACAAGAATTTTCAGCATATCATTTCTAATTTTAACGTCACAATTCAACATGACCACGGCGAGTATTTAGTTAACTTCAAAGTTACTTTGTGGTTAAATTAATAGTGTTCTATACCAAAGTGGATTTAAATTGCTCCGGCAGCGATTCAGTCGAAAAAAATACTATAATATTTTATTTTAATATCTATCATGTACAGGGTGTCCCAGAACAATTTACGAAGCTGTCGTGAGCGGGTTGAGACGAACATAAAAGTTCTATACCGTTTCGCGATATTCGTAATAATAACCGAGAAATTAATTGCGAAAGATTAAGGTAAAGCGCGCGCTGAATGGTAGAGGACGGAGCGTTCGAGTAACAGCGCGACCCAGTAATATACGCGGATGTCGGCGCGTGGCGAATAAAAGAACAACACACCACTGCCTATGCTTATATCATTGCGCTTCTATGTCCTGCCGCATCGCGCCGAGACGAGATATAAGAGTGCAACGTTATAAGCATAGGCAGTGGTGTGTTGTTCTTACAATCGCCACGCACCGACATCTGCGCACTATATTACTGGGCCACGCTATATTACTATGAGTTGAGCACTTCTTCCATTCAGCGCACGCTTTTCCTTAATCTTTCACAATTAATTTCTCGGTTATTATTATAAACGGTATAGGACTTTTATGTTCGCCTCGGCCCACTCTACGTTCTCACGATAGCTTCGTAGATTGTTCTGGGACACTTTGTATATGATAGATATTGAAATGAAATATTATAGCGTATTAAATTATTTAGTGAAATTTAGATTTAAATAAAATATTACATATTTTTTCGACTAAAGCGGATATGAATCGCTCCCAGAGCAATTTGGATCTACTTCAGTCTAGAATATTATTAATTTAACCACAAAGCAACTTTGACGTTAACTAGATACTAGACTACTGGATACTTGTCGTGGCCATTTTGGATTGTGACGTTAAAAATGATATGCTGAAAATTCTTGCAGATCATTTAATTCTAAATGAAATGATATTTGTATGAAAGAACAGGTCGTTTAAACATACATTTAGCACAGCTTTTCCTTAATCTTTCGCAATTAATTTCTTGGTTATTATTACGAATATCGCAAAACGGTATAAGACTTTTATGTTCACTTCGATCGGTTCTATGTTCTCATAACAGCTTCGATTATTTTGAGATACCTTGTATAATTACTTTATAACATCTTAGGCCCGGTTGCACCAACATTATTTTAGTTTTAAGCGAGACTTAAATATACGTCTGTCTTTATTCATTTAGAAAGAAAGATAAAGATATATATATGTTTAAGTTTCGCTTAAACCTAAAATAGTGTTAGTGCAATCAGGCCTTAAAGTAACGTAAGTAACGTTTTAATAGTATTAACTTGCTTTTTTTTAGTAGAGACAATTATTACATATTGTATTCTGATGTAAAAAAATTTATTTTACTAATATAGTAATATTTTAATAATAATTACATATATATAAATTTTGGTGGAATCCCAGACAGCACACATGTCCAAAACTGGGACATAAGACGTCTTTAAGGTATCTTTAAGTCGACTTTAAGACGTCTGGACATAAGGCGTCTTTAAATTGTCTTAAAGATGTCTTAAAGACATCTTATGTTCCAGTTTTGGACACTGTGCTGTCTGGGATATTTCTCTTTTAAAATTGTAAGTGTAGCATGGACACGCACCAAATCAAGACTTTATCAGCAGGGTCAGAAAATGGTTGTAACTAAATAGTTCTGTTTCAAAAATATGCCCAGGTGGCGTATCAATCAGTCGTGCAAGGTGATATGATAACACCAGCGTAGTCACTCTCAGGTTTTCCTCATATTTGTTTCTTTCTCTCTCCCTCTCTCTCTCTCTCTCTCTCTCTGGTCTATACATAGTAACAAAATATTACGAAAATATAACAATTAAGTTTGAATTAGCGTGAATAAAGGTATTTTACCTATTCGACATATAAGTTCAAAAGTGTCTTGACTACTATAGATTTGTGAATGGCATTTGCATTTATTTCTGTCACTATATCACTCTTTCACATATCGATAAAATGTGGTCTTCGTGAATTTTATTATTTCACGCATTCCGTCGACAGAAATACTAGTAAAAATACGAGCAACTAATGCAGTATGTAAACTTTATATATGTGCGAAAAAAAGAAACAATAAGAAATTCGAAATTTTGAAATTCTCTTTTCAAGGAAATGACGTCGGCACACGCAGTGACTGACCGTGATTCGTGGCATGCAGCCGATGCAAGTCATTTACGTTCCATTGGTACAATTATAGTCGCGGTATTCGTTGCAATTCATTTCCTCTGTTTGAGATCAATGACGAGAAAGAATTATCTGTGTATATAAATTTTTTTTTATCTACTGGTAAGACGTGTATCCCGAAACAGCGTAAGCTCAACTATACATGATAGGTTAATTACACGGAGCTCAGCATTACGCTCTAATTCAGGATATTTCATAAAATATAGAATTATCATAAAATATAGTAATACTTTACAATATCACGGAACAAGAACATATTTATTACTGCGTGCGCAATTGCTGGCCAAACGTAAATCTTACGTTTATAAATATCATTTTTGTTTTATGCGTTATGTATTGCTCCGATAAAATTTGAAGAAAATTCGAAATGAAATTGTCAGTGAAAGATACATCACTCGCAGTTCTAAAGCAAATTATAAAATTATAAAACGTTATAGTTTCTTATATATAATGATATGTGTAGTTATATGTATATAGCTATGTATATATAGCTATACGTGTATGTGTATCTTTATAAATTGTAAATAAATTATATATATTATATGTATGTATATAGCTATATAGTCATATATATATATATATATATATATATATATATATATATATATATATATATATAT
>NW_022639588.1:558824-563340 GCF_010583005.1 Odontomachus brunneus | reverse complement strand
TATATATATATATATATATATATATATATATATATATATATATATATATATAACTATATAGAGTTTGTTTTTTGTTGTTTCAGGTAACATGAAATTGTGGATTGTGATAGTGCATATTATACTAGTCGCTACTAATCTATGGGTCACAGCGCATTTCCAGGAGGAAATGCCAGAAGACAATGAATTCGCAGAATTCGAAGACTTTGAAGAGGAGAAGCTGAGTGCACATAATGAACGTATAGTGGATTCAGCTCAGAAGAACAATCTGAATCAGGACTTTGAGGAGGATGACATCCTGACTGCAGATGGAGACAGTGAATTCGATCACTTTCAAGATGAGGAAGAGTTTGAGGGACTGGATGTTACGAATGGTAACACTGGACCCAAAACTGATGAGCCTTCCACATTAACTATTACAAAAGTTCCATTGCATCTGCGGGCCAGATGGGACAGCTTTTATTTAGAGATGCTGATGGTCACCGGACTGCTAGTGTATTTTATCAATTACATGGTGGGACGTTCCAAAAATGCTAGAATAGCTGAGCAATGGCTGACGGATCAGCAGCAGGTGTTGGTTGAGAATTTCTCTCTGATTGGTCATACAGACAGATCGAGCGACGATACAAACGCAGAGGACAACGCGAACAGCTTGATGAGAGAGAGCTGTTCCCAGTACAGTTTGTATTGTTCTGGACGTGTTGGATGTGATTCGATGCTCGTCGAGCTGAAATTAATCAAACGACAAGATCTAGTTGCTGTATTAGCTCAATTGATACGCCCACAAAACGATCAAGCTCACATACACGTGGAGATTTCGAAAGAGGAGACGGATAATTTCGTACTGGCTATCGCTTCGAAGCGGACTGCGATGCACCTGGCGCGCGATATGGCTGACATTAGTGTGTATTGCCCAGAGAA
Source organism: Odontomachus brunneus (assembly GCF_010583005.1). Taxonomy (NCBI): domain Eukaryota; kingdom Metazoa; phylum Arthropoda; class Insecta; order Hymenoptera; family Formicidae; genus Odontomachus; species Odontomachus brunneus. The sequence continues at coordinate 562,422 of NW_022639588.1, read as the reverse complement.
ACGGCCCGCAGACAAGTTCGGTCTTCCATCCGGCTTTTGCGTGATGTCCGAGATCGCAGAAGCGGCATCGGCTATCATAGACACAAGGGTTCAACATGTCTTTTCAAAGTTTGCGTCTTATATAGATTACATTCATATTAGCGACCAGTACAGCGGGCGCAAGCAACAAGAGTAAGTCTATCGATCGCAATTTTGATTCTGCATTGCGATTTATTATATATCAGAGATATCCATAAGTAGTCAAGTATTTCAAAATTAAACATTTAAAAGTCTCTAAGGCAGAGCTTTTATTTTTTAGTCAGTCCCAGTAGATATATTTCGATATATTATCTGCTTATTGACTGAATTGAGAATTAAAAATTGTTGCACAAGTATGTAAAGATGCATCCTCATAGAACAAGAATTTTATCAGTATATAACAGAAATCATTTAATACCGTGAACATTTATTAAACCGTTGCTATTTATTTTACTGAAATGGGTATGCAATTAATTCGAAATTGTAGTAATAAAGTAAATAGTTCGATTAAAAAATTTCGGCGTAATAAATGGGTATTTTTTTATAAAATAAGATATTTTAAACATATTGTGCTGTTACAATAGTATATATAAAATATTTACATACTATGCATCTCAGCATTTTTGTTTGTGTATCTCTGCATATAGAAAAATAGCAGTCTACTGTTAAGATTTCTCATATCAAATCAAATCAAAGAATTAAGAAAAGCGATTATATAATTTACTTTCCTCCTTTTAATTAAGTAATGTTTATCTGCAACAAAATATTTTCTTGATAATAATCTTATAATATATCCACCACAAATTCCAAAAAAACTCGTTATCATGTAATCAGAAGAAGAATTATTCTTTTCACAAGAATATCTGGAAACATATTACAAAAGAAAAAGTTAGTTCGACTTGATGTGGTAAATAAACCGAATTTTTGTTTTAATTTAATATTCTTAATTGAAATATAAGGCTTGTTAGGATTCAGAATATATTTTGAATAAATTTAATGTTTATGATGAAAAACTCGTAATAGATTTGCGGATGTATAAACTTATGAAATATCTGAAACAAGTAATATTTTTCTATGTGTGGGATAATATAATAAGTTGAATGTTTTATTCACTTTCTTAGCACACTAAGGAAATACTGTTTATGCACAGATCAAGTAGAAACTGTTAAAATTAAGAAAATCTTGTAATCATTTGTTGCTTGATCATTTATGGGTACCCTTATTTACTAGAGATATGTGAACTATTAGAATCGAGTCAAGTAAAGTTCGATTTGATTCGAATTATTCGAAAATTTCGAATTGCAGAAATTTAAGTATAAATCTACAGATCAGATTGTGAATCTTGGAAAATCATATTTTTCGCTAATGAGAAAGTTATATTTAAATATCCCTATTCGCTGGGTTTTTAAAGAAATAAGTTAATGCAGAATTAAATAATCCATATAGCACAAATGTTCACTAGATATTCTAAGAACGTTCTAAGAATATTCAAATATTCTTAGAACGTTAGAACATTGAACATTTGTGCTGTGTGGGAATTAGATCCAATAGAGTTCTAATATCAATTATTGGTATTTAGAATAGTTTGACATGGAAGATTGATTCACACCACGTACTTTGCAAGTTCAGAAAAATATTCGGTTATGTGTTATCATATATTCAAATATTATTTCTTATTTCACATTTAATTTCATTTATTTACCTTTTGACCTTTGAAAATTGTACCTTTTGACATACAAGAAATAAAAGAAGAACAGTAGGAAATTTATTATAGAAATAGAAGTTTATAAAAGAAAGAAATTACAATAGTTATATTAGGATGTTGAAAAAGCATGTGTCTGTTAAGAGAGCAACGTCTGAAAACATTGATTTATAAAACATATTTATAGATTCAGAATATTCATCAGCTAATATATAAATTCGAATGATTGAATTGAATCTTCTATACATTATTTTATAAAATTAAATGTGAAATATATTACTTAAACAAAGTTTTTGATGGTATATAAAAATTTAATATCTAAAAAATCTTAAAACATACAATATATTACAAGTGAATATATTATACATAAAAAATAGGTCAAGAAATATTTGTCTCTTTAATATCAAAAATCTATATCGCGAAAATTCAAGTCGATATTTTTATTATCGATATAGAACCATTCAAGCAGCATCTAACAAGATGGAGAAAGACGGATTATTATCTTTCCGTAGTTTAAAATTGTTTGCATTATCTAATTATTGGCTCCCACAAGTCATGTTACTAATTATATTGTTAATTAAAAGTTAAGTTTCGACTATTTAATTCAATTTGGATAGATTTTCGTGGATTTGATTCGACATGGGTAATCTTTGACTTGCATACCACTATTTATATATTAATACATAGAAACTCAAACACAAAAAACAAGTCACTGAGTTTTTTATTTCCATTTTTTACTAGTAGATAATACATATTACTTAAGAGAAGACCTATGACTAGCTTTTTTACAGTTGAGCTTTGGAAAGTGAGAATCTCATAATTGATTTGTTATATGTTAACTATTCGTGCTGTAAGAGCGCCGAATGCTGTCTCTCTTTAGAAAAATTTCTAATAAAATTAAAAAATCGTCACGAGTTTCAATTTTAAAGCTAGCAATAGTTAATTTAGATTTCACACTCTACATGCACTGTGGTGTTTTATAAGAGATTTTGGGTAACTTCATTATCAGCGCCTTTGGAATGCAAAAAATTAATATTTTAATTTTATTCCAGAGACACCACTCAGTTGACAATGCCCGAAGTGAAGAGAGTATTGTTGATGGGTATGAATATAAGTCTCAAAGGCCGGGCTTGTGACATAGAGACTCGGCAGAAACTCAAGACATTACTCCATTTTACTTTTTATCTGCTCGATAAACTGCGACGGTTTAAATTGTCTAAAGAGGTGCGTATCTTTCTGTTTAAAGACTCTTGTTCCCTTGTCACGTACACTTTGATTGATAAAACAAGATAAAGGACCCCGCACAAAACCTATGGAAAATGGTTTTCGGTCAAATTGGCTGAAATTTCACTATGTTATAGTTTTCGCCATGCTGATAACAAGTTATCATTGCACCAAGTCCCAAAAGTCAATATTTCCCAAGATATAAAGGGTCAAAGTAGTGAAATATGGTCAACCGCAGTAGTAAGACGTATGTTATAAGTATAAGTGATACATTGATATTTATTCACGAAATAAATAAAAATTGATTTTTACATATATATATATATATATATATATATATATATATATATATATATATATGTGTGTGTAATAAATATTTAGTTCCGCAATATATATATGTATATGTATATACAGGGTGGGGCAAAAGTATCGGACCGGTGAAATATCTCGAAAAATATGTTTTACAAAAAACTGTTTCAGATCAGAAGGCAAATTAAAAGCATTTCGTCTATAAATAGCTATTTCTAGTTTACCAGCATTTTCTTCTCCATCAATACGAGCCATTGTTCTTAGAGGAAATCTTCCATTACAGATGTAACAAAAAAGATTTTGCCATTTTATACTAACAGAAATGTCACTTTATTTTGATTGTGA
>NW_022639588.1:558713-558814 GCF_010583005.1 Odontomachus brunneus | reverse complement strand
ATATATATATGTATATGTATATACAGGGTGGGGCAAAAGTATCGGACCGGTGAAATATCTCGAAAAATATGTTTTACAAAAAACTGTTTCAGATCAGAAGG
>NW_022639588.1:558282-558633 GCF_010583005.1 Odontomachus brunneus | reverse complement strand
AAAAGTATCGGACCGGTGAAATATCTCGAAAAATATGTTTTACAAAAAACTGTTTCAGATCAGAAGGCAAATTAAAAGCATTTCGTCTATAAATAGCTATTTCTAGTTTACCAGCATTTTCTTCTCCATCAATACGAGCCATTGTTCTTAGAGGAAATCTTCCATTACAGATGTAACAAAAAAGATTTTGCCATTTTATACTAACAGAAATGTCACTTTATTTTGATTGTGAGTAGCTGTGAAAACAACTGATTGTGAGTAGCCGTGAAAACAACTGATTGTGAGTAGCCGTGAAAACAACTGATTTTTGACCTTGGTAACGCCACCCAAAATCAATCTGTTAAAATCAGT
>NW_022639588.1:545597-558272 GCF_010583005.1 Odontomachus brunneus | reverse complement strand
TTTTATATATATATATATATATATATATATATATATATATATATATATATATATATATATAAATCGATTTTTATTTATTTCGTGAATAAATATCAATGTATCACTTATATTTATAACATACGTCTTACTACTGCAGATGACCATTTTCACTACTTTGACCCTTTATATCTTGGGAAATATTGACTTTTGGGACTTGGTGCAATGATAACTTTTTATCAGCAAACTTTTTATGGCGAAAACTATAACATAGTGAAATTTCAGCCAATCTGACCGAAAATCATTTTCCATAGGTTTTGTGCGGGGTCCTTTGTCAGAAACGAGAAAATAGAAAGACGTGACCACAAAATAACACTTGTGACGATTCACTTGTGAAGATTCCTAATACAATCCAAAAGTTGACCTTTTGTTATAACGAGTAATAAACAGCCATAAAATTAACACGACAAAATTATCTAGTTAAAAGGCAGACCACATGTCAGTGGTTACGTTGATTTTATGACTATTGAATGTAGCGAGGAAACAGAAACTTTAAAAACGAAAGACATTCGTTGAGATTTTATGTTATTTTGAGATGAATTTCACCATACTTAGGGCAGGAACAAGGCTGATAAAAATCGATGCAAAGTGGAGGAAGCCTTCCTGAAGACGACGCACGCCGCGAGAGCTGAAGCGGCGGCGCAAAAGCGAGAGGAGCGCCGAAGAGCCGAGAAAGAAAGGATCCTCCAAGAAGAGGATCCCGAAAAGCAGCGCAAGTGGGAAGAGAAGGAACAACGTAGGTTGGCAAAGAAGCGCGCCCCTAGAATGAAACAACTGAAGGTGAAAGCCTTATGACCGATTACAATGGAAACTAGCGAGTGCAATGCGAATTTTAGAGAGCCATGAATTCGTCATTATCATTGAAATACTCGAGAGGAAACTTCGTGAACACATTGGAAAAATATATACTTCGTCCAAATTATCTGCGAGATAAAAAGAGTCAAATTTAAATCCTTTGTCAAATTCTCTCACTTCTTCACCCATTCTCGCGCGAAGTATCGAACTTATCGAAGAAAGTACAAACGACTGTGTGAACAAGAATATTCTGCGAATTGTAATTTATTGTATAATGTATACTTTGTTTGCCCTACTGCCAGCTTATATACTTAAATATCATAGATATTTCGTGTTGAAAATGAGAAACGTAATAAACTAGTATATACTATATAGAGATACATATATACATACATACATACATACATACATATATACATACATACATACATATATACATACATACATACATATATACATACATACGTACGTATATACGTATGGACGTAGTAATAACAATATCCATGCCTTTTTTGATGCTGCATAGACGTATGATCGAGAACAATAGTTGTGAAATTATTACTTGTTATAATTATTATCCTACGTCCATGCTTGTGTAGCATGTGCGCCTAAAAAAGGAACCTATATTAATATTCTAGAGAACTTTCTTTTCATATCTGATGTGAATGTATTGTTTAACAATTTATATTATTCTAAATTTATATTATACTATACCAGTTTAATTATATATTTATTAAATGCGTTTAATGTTCTCTTTGTTGTTATATTCATCGTAAATGATATTGTATAAAAGTTAAACTTATTCTAGAGTGCAAAGTTGAGAAAATATTACATATATATATATATATATATATATATATATATATATATATATATATATGATATTATTAATAATATATATAATCAAACATGTCTGTGTTTTCCAAACAAAGTGTTACAGTCTTTAGCTAAAAGACATATATAATCGACTACAATAATTTTAGATTAGATAATATATGCTCATTAATTAATAATACGTCTTAAATTTAAGAATATCGACACCACGCTATTGTTGTATATTTTTCATTTATAATATAGGTATACAAGTTAACAGAAGCATCATTCTGTCTTTGTTTCATATTCTATGAGTAACAAAGATAGGATAATGTTTGTGCCGACCAAATGGAAAGCACTCATTATTGCGTACTTTGGATGATACTTCATCAGTGTCGGATTAACACGTCAAACATAGAGATATCTTGAACGATGCGTTAGTGAAGACTTCTATATTCAAGGTTATCGTTGTTGTGTTTGTACTCTTAAGTAAGCGAGAGCGCGAAAAACGGGTTTAGAACGCTTCCGGGCCGCGCAGCAGTTTCGTATTGCTCTGAATGACCGTTTTGGAAAACATGAAGTTATTGTCCGACACGAAGTCCGCTATGACGATATTCAGCCCGCCATGACCTGGTCGTTTTTGGTTGATCCAAGAGAGAACCGCCTTTCGACAGAGCGGTACCAAATCCCTCTGCAGGGTACCACAGAGATGCTTTATAACGTAGGATGTGTCCGGCGTGAGGAGGCATTGCGACACGAAGGCGATGTCCAACGACCTGCTCTGCAGCTCGACGTTCAGGAAGTCGATCAGCTCATCTACGCGGACGGTGTTGGGCCAGACGGTGCGCCAGAGACCAGACGGCCACAGATTCGTGTAGTTGTGAGCGTAGACGTTTCTGTAGATCACGAAGACCTGATACCGCCTCACGATCAGCCACTGCAGCGTGATATGATCGAACCTGGATGAGATCGGGCACAATTTCCCACGGAAAATCTGATTGATTCTTTCTATAAAACGATGGTGATCTTCCTCGGTAAACGCGTAAAAGTGTTGGAAGTCCAGGATAACGATTTCGTTCGCGTGTGAGGTGAGCCAGTCGGCGACGTCCATCAGCGGCTTGCTGATCTCCGAACCGTACAGGCCGTGCAGGAAATATATGTCTTTGCTTCTCGGCTTCGTGGCGACGCGTAGATCCAAATATCGGATTCCGCCGTTGAGCTGTTGCTTGACATCGTCGCGCTGTGTAATAGACCAATTTAGGATAATGGGCTTGGCAACGAACGAGCAGTAACGACCAAGCGTTCGGATGAAGGTGGGTTCGTCCGGCCCCACGTCGTTGCGCCTCTCGATCGTATAAGTCATCGTGTCGTGGGAACCTGTCGGAAATTACTTATTTTCACAATCGCTCGTATATTCTTGATTTGCTAAATATGGAACATTAGGTCATCGCGTTTATGGCCACTTTTGCCTCAGTTCGAAGAAACTACGTCGAGAGAAATAAGATCTACTCGTTTATAAAGGAATCTATTGAGGAGTGATTCAGTATCAAGTGCTCCTGATCAAGCGGACTGACATATTTACGAAACGTATCTATAAAAACGCGGCTTCAAATCAGAAACCAAATCTAGCATTTTAAAGATTATATGGTTATTAACTATATATTTTTCTCATTTACTACCAACTTCTTAATTACTAAAAACGAATCTGTCTTTTACAATAAACAAATTTTAAATTTATTTAAGAATTCTTTTTCTATAGAATGTGTATTTCGTCGGTATATTTTATACTTCTGTTTAGAAAAGAGGATTTGTTATTATCAACATTAGTTTAGTGTTTGCAGAAAAAAATTTTTGAATTAACCTGATATAAGTAGAATAATAGCCGAACAAGATTAGATAGAACAGTCAGTGGATAGAAGTTTACAATACTTCTATCTCAACGACTTTATAACGCATTCTGTATCCAATAGGAAAGTGTATTTTCTCTCTGAAAATTATCATAATATAGATTCTTCTATTAGATAGAGATGCATTGCGCAATACATCGAAATGAGAGTGTTATTTTTTATCCATTGGAGGATAGAGGAAGATTCTTGTCTCTTTCCGATTATTCTCAATGGCTCAATGGCATCAGCCACTGAAAAAGCAGCTTCGCAAGCGCTTCGCGTTGCTTTACCAGCAGCTTTGCAACTGTTGCAAGATTTTTTTACTAAACGACCTTAGCGGTTTACGCTTTATTACGTAACGTTTACTAAGCGGTCGTCAGCCGCTTTCCAGCATACTTTTAATACGTTGAACCGCTCAGTAAACATTGGAGAGAAAAGCGCAAACCACTAAATGTCGTTTAGCGAAAAATCAGCAGCGCAGCGCTTACTGAACTCCTTTTCCCGCTGAACACAGCCAATAGCTGTGTTCGGCAAAGAAAGCTGCTTTGCAACTGCTGTAGAACTCGTGAATCTGCTTTTAATTTTGGCTGAATCTAAAAGCATACACTATTCAGATTCACGGATTCTGCACAGTCGCAAAGCAACTTTTTTTGCTGAACACAGCCGATAGCTAATGAGCGTCGCTCATTAAATGTGAATAAAGATCCCAGGTAGAATAGATATTCGAAATAATGTCAATCTGACGTTATTTTGATCAAATATTGACCAAACTTACGTCATTTTTTAGTGAAAATGAGATTGACGTGAGATTATTTTGACTATCTGTTGTACCTGGGATGGGAGATTACATCCCAGTGAGAAGTTATCAGTTGAAAAGACGTCGAATCAACAACTAAAGAATCTGGTGGATATATACGTCTAAATTTTGATTGATTAGACGTTTTTGTGTCTTTCAAATTATACCTCTATAAGACGTCTATTTAAACACCTATTAGCCGTTTACAAGACGTTTAAAAGTTGTTTAAAAAAGTCTATTTACGTTTAAAAGTTGTTTAAAAAACGTCTATTATTATTAGACATTTATTTCGACACAACTGGCCTACGTAACTCGGCAACAGGAAAATCTTAGCACACAAATTTATGCATATATTGGCCGTTTTCCAGCAATAACATTACAATATATTTTAACAGCAATTTTAATAATATTGTGTAACACAAAGCTATTATATTAGCTAGATATCATGTAACTTATTTTCGAGAATAACATGTAGCCAACAAAATAGTTTTATTTAACAGGGTTTCTTGTTAGAAAACAATCATTTTAATATATATATTTTTCGATACATGCATTTATATGTATATAAATTCATATATTGAGATATTTCTCTATTGCCGAGTGTACTTTAAAGTTTTATATTCTATTTTATTGTACAAGACACGAGTAAAATAAACAATATATAAATATGATGTTAAGAAATAAATTTAATAAAGTATAAGACATTTTTTTACGTAAACATATAACATTCTTAAATATATATAACATTCTTAAATTTTTAAATCATAAAAATTGAACATTATTAAAACTTTATAAAATTATTTGGATATCGTATCTCTCTCTCTCTCTCTCTCTCTCTCTCTCTCTCTCTCTCCATTTCTTTCATTTCATGATATTTAGGCTCCTCTCGGAGACGTAAGACACTCGATTTCAAGAATGAGATTAGTTCAAAATTTGATCAGACTTTGGTTGGCGAGTGTTGCCCTGTGCGCTATTTACTGTATAGGGCGCGATATTATTATTGTTATTATCAATATAAAGTTAAAAATAACACTGGAATAACACACATATATTAATTTCGCGTGTGTTATTTCAGTGTTATTTTCAACTTTAAATTGATAATAATAACTAATAACAATATTAATAACAATAGTAATAATAATAATACCGCGTTCTATACAGTGAATAGCGCACAGAACAACACTGGCCGAAGCTTCATAAAATTCTGAGCTAATTTCATCCCTGAGATCAAGCGTTTTACGTTTCCGAGAGAAGCCTACATGCTATGAAATGATAAATATATATATATATATTTCAACCATAAACAATATTGACGTTTAATAGCTGTCTTTTCGACCAGTTATTTCTCATTGGAATGTTTCGGGTTACAAAGGATTTTATGCTTTAAACACGTGAGCGTTACATTCAAACGTACCGGGTATCGCCAGGTGTATTATGGGTATGTTCTTGAGCGCTGCCGGAAATCGTGTCATCCAGAACTCTAGGTCATCGTTCAAAGCTGCGACGCCCGTCCCGCCTGGCGCCTTGGCGATGTTACCTCCTTCTCCTCTGCTCTCCATGATTCTCGGGTCTCCAACGATTGCGTCTGGTCACATTTTATCGTCGGACGTATATGTAGGTACACAGGCCGATTCGAATCTAATCCCGGAGTCGCGCGTTGCAGAGTCGACTCGCGCTCAGTACGACGCGGCCTCAGGTGTCGGCCGCCAGTGACGCGAGTGACGTGCTACCACGGCCGCGTCAGCGCTTTATTGTTATTCATGTGCTTTCCCACGATGATTTCAGCCCGGCCGCACCGCGTTAATGCAGCTGTAACGCGCATCTAGCGAGGAGAGCGCGCATAACCTCGTCGCGCTCCGCCGACCGCGTATCGCAAAGCCTGCGCCTCGACGAGATGTTCCTCGCGGAACGTCTCACGGAATATTGGAGAAATGAGAAATTATGTGCCGCCAGAGAAACGCGACTCTACCCAGGTAGAGCAGATAGTCAAAATAATGTCAATCTCACGTCATTTTCATAAAAAATGACAAATTTTGTCAATATTTAGTCAAAATGACATTAGATTGACATTATTTTGACTATCTATTCTACCTGGATACCGGCATATATGAGTTGATGACGCGATTCTTTGAGTAACCGGAAATAAAGAAATTTTGAATATTCTAAGAGTCGTATTTTTAACGTCCCAAATAGCATAAAATATCCCAAAATCATCTTTTCAGAATATTCTGAGCATGTTTACGATAACTTCTCCAGAGTAACACAGTTTACTAACCTTATATTGACTCAATATTGATTACATTAGTATACATTAGATCAATATAATCTGTAGTGTTATGTATATCAATATTGATAATAAATGAATTGCCAATATTCGGAATTTTATATTGCTTATAAAATGTAAGGCATTTATTTTACTATCTGGGCCTAATTTATAGTCAATATTGTTATAATGAATTATGCTTCTAGATTCAGGACATTTTGTGTTATTTTGGATATATTCGAACGCTAAGTTTGTAGCCTTTCTGATTCTCAAGTTAAAATAATTTTAACGAGACGCTCGTATAAGAAAAATAGAACTTAGAATAAAAGGAGCTTATTTACCCAGGTAGCAAGGTGACATCATTAAAATATCTAAAGATGTCATTAAGACGTCATTGAAATGACGTCTTAATGACATCTTAATGACGTCTTTAGACGTCACATTGCTACCTGGATAGCGGTCGAATACACATCAAGAGTACGGCTCTACGGAACAAATGATGCAACAGGCGCTTTCCGCTTTGCGTATACGCATCAAGTCGAAGTTTTACGTGTGATCCATTTACGAACGTACTACTAACCGCAAGTTACATATATAAACTTTCTTGACGCATGCAAGAACCGCATTTAGGCTCGTTGCCTTCTACGTGCGCGAGTATTGATTAAAAGGTGAACTGATTTTGTTTCGCAAATATTCGCGCTTTTTCCGCTCGAAGATTCTCTGCGCGCATCTTGATATCAAATTCCATTGTTAAAATTCGTCTTCGTCTACCTAAAAATATTCTTTAATATACTATTTAAATAATAAAACGTATTTAAACGTATTTACATGTAAGTAAACGTATTTAAAAATGATATTTAAAATATATATATTTTTTAATTTCATTTACTTATGAATGACATGTGAAAAAAGTTAAGGATATCAAAATTCGCAAACTTGCAGAGAATTTATTTTATTATATATCGGAACGCCCTTATAGAAATATTATACTAAGAATCATTGATAATTACTTATTATCCAGTATTTTTAATACTGAAAATAAGTAATTATAAATGATTCTTAGTATGATATTTCTATAAGGAGTATTAACCCTAATCTGATACATTAGGATAATTTTTGATACCCTGATTTTTAATTTTGAATGAATAGAATTAATTAATTCTAAATAATAATAAATTAAATAATGAAAACTAATAGAATGAAGATTTTCGTGGAATACTCATGTAAAAAAAATTATAGTTATAGTTTAGTAGGAATGTGAAGTTTAAACACTATTGAATAATTTTAATTGCCTGTCATATAACAAAAAGGTAAAATTATTATAGGATTGTTTTTGGCTCTATATCCATGCAGCACAGAAAGTTGAAACAACGTTGCTGAGATGTTATAATGTTGAATGTTGAAATATAAATATCTTTCCAACGCTAAATCTATATTGTTTCTTCTACATTGATTCTTTATGTTGCTACAACATTGAAACAACATTGAACAAATTATTATCTTTTAAAATTTAAGTAGAGATACTGAAAAGAAGTTTTATATATCCTTTTAAATGACGCATTGAAATTTCTCGAAAATCAAGGATTTCATCGAAAAATGTTTCAAACAATATGTACAGTCTGATTATGCTATTCACTTTGACTTTGCTAAAATCATGTCAAATTTACATTTAATTTTTTATGTAGAATCATATGGTTCCTTTAAAATAAATCGATTTCTTTAATTTCTTTAATTCTGCGTATTGAGAGGAAATAATCGAAATGTGAATATTTTCCGAAATATTTTACATTATACCCTGATATTTTTTAGTACAAAATATCTTATTAACTATTATATTAAACTATTATATTAACTATTCAACATTATTATTTTAATATTTTTATATGTTGAATATTCCATAGAATTCTTTAAATATAATATATAAAAATTCTTTGTAATAATTTTAATAAAATCCTCACTATATAATAAAGTAATACTGTAAAAACTTGACTATTAATTTGTCTCTTTGAAAAACTTATATATTTTTGCACACTTAAACAATGATATTTTGAAAAATTGAAATATATATTGTAATATCTTTTTGCTCCGATCTTTTTGCTTCGATCTTTTTGCTTAATATCTTTTTGCTCTTAAAGATTTAGTATTGATAAAATATTGACAAAAAAATTTTAGAGTATTAATTTCTTAAGTTCATTTTCAGAAAAGTTACAAATTATGGGGATTTACGTTTTCATCACGTTTCTTTTTTTATTTGCAATAAAATGAAATGAAATAAAATGAAATGAAATGAAATGAAATTAACTGAATATTTGCAATTATTTCTGTATATACATATAATTCTATTCTATGGTATTGAATGTTATAGAATTCTATTTTACAAACTTGAAAGTATATGTATTTATTATTTTTTATAGATTTCTATTAGCATTTTTACTCTATGTAAATAACAAAGAGAACAAATGATATACTAAATTAAAGTACAAAACATATGTGCTATAAGGATTAGTAAGGAAGTGACAAGACAAAGATTGTCCTAAATTATCGCGATAATTTATCGCATCTTACCTGTAAGCCATCGTGTTCTACGTCAGAAATATTGCTCTTCTCCAATATATCTTGTAGGGAATGTATAATCTTTTGTTTCTGATCGGCGCAACATGAGATGCAGATGTCACTCGTACACACGTCCTGTTTCTGTAGCTGAAGATAATCGTTCTCATTAGTGATGCATCCTCAAAATTTGTATATTGCACATTTTTATAAAATTATATCTGAGGTTCGAAAGTATTAACACTTTTTTTCTCTAGAGCAGCACATATTACCTATACAGTACAGATCTTCACAGGACATCCTAAAGATATTCTGAGAATATTCCCAGAACATCCTCTGAAGATCTTGTGCTGTCTGGGTCAGTTGGCCGCTGTAGAACTTATATTGGCCGTTATAAATTCAATACGCCTAATGTTTTGTGCTACTCGGATTTCTAATTGCTTCCTATGTACCCTCCTTATTACGGCACACAAAAAGTTAATATATATGTTAAAAATATATAAAAATGTGTAGGAAATACCATACAACACCTAATAAGAAGCAAGTTAAAGCCTTATAAAAGAATTATTCACTGGAAGTTAGTGCAAATAAGTTAGAACAGGAAGATAATGATGTTTAACAGTGTTAGGCGCACGCGCCGAATATTTTTAAACTTGCAATGTACGCGGTGAATCTTAAAGTATGTCCCAAAGACGTCCGTAGGATATTCATGGAATATCGTATGATGTTTAGGAATGTATTTATAATTGTTCTAGAATATTATTGAGGTACTGTATATACTATTTCAAGAATTAATTTAAGCTACACTCGTCAACACAAAATTATTGCATAGGTAAATTTATGTCGAAACAATTTTAAATGAGTATAATACTGCGAAACATTATCGTATTTGAAATCTTTTTTTTATTTTAAAGAGTGAAGTCTGTACTTTAAGGAGCATTTGTCGGATTTTGAATTTATTCTCTTCTCTTTCCGCAGTCTTTTCAAAAGTAAAGACGTGTTGCGTCTCCAAAAATTGCACAATTTGACGTATCCTACGGGGTGAAATAAATTTTTTCGCAAATTTCATAATAATTATCGTAAAATATAGACTTTCTCCTGCAATTTAAAAAAATAAAGCGGATTTGTACGATTTTTCTGCGAAGTTGCGACATTACCTATGCATTTCTTTTAAATCGCTTAATTTGACATACTCTACTGAGTGGAATAAATTATTTTCACTGATCTTACGATAACCATCGTAAAATATCGACGTTTCCTTGCAAATAAAAAAAATAAAAAAGAGATATGCACGACTTTCTTCTGCGATGTTGTACGGCGTATCAAAGTTACCTATGCATTTTTAATCAGTTACCGTCAGCATTAACATTACCCGATGCGCACTACGGGAAGGTTGCTGATCGGATTTTGCGTATGATATGTGTGTGTGTGTGTGTGTGTGTGTGTGTGTGTGTGTGTGTGTGTGTGTGTGTGTGCTGTATGTGCGTGCGTGTGCACGCGTATTTGTCACGGTAACTGATTAAAAATGCATAGGTAATTTTGATACGCCATACAACATCGCAGAAGAAAGTCGTGTACTCTTCTTCTTTATTTTTTTATTAGCAAAGAAACATCGATATTTTACGATAGTTATTGTAAAATTTGTGAAAAGAATTTATTCCACTCAGTAAAGTGTGTCGAATTAAGCGATTTAAAAAAATGCATAGGTAACTTTGATATATCGCAATTCCGCGAAAAAATCGTACAAATCCGCTTTTTTTTAAATTGCACAGGAAAGTCTATACTTTACGGTGAAATTTATTATGAAATTTGCGAAAAAAATTTATCTCATCCTGTAGGATACGTCAAATTGTGTAATTTTTTGGAGATGCAACACATCTTTACTTTTGAAAAGACTGCGGGAAGGGAAGAGAATAAATTCAAAATCCGACAAATGTAAAACTAAATCTGTACTCCTTAAAGTACAGATTTCATTCTTTAAAATAAAAAAAAGATTTCAAATAATGTTTCGCAGTATTATGCTTATTTAAAATTATGCAAAATTTCGAGATGAATTTATCTATTCGATTTTGTTGACGACAATATTGTTGTGCATATTAAATATTTTATCACAGCATCTCAGAACACATAAGCATCTCAGGATAAATTTCAAAATTATTTACAGAAAACTGTAAATAAACACACACTAGTTAGCATAACAAGATTTATGTACAAGCCAATCATATTATTTCTTCTATGTAAGATTCAACACTGTTTACTCAGTATATTATGTATTCTACATGTTCGAAGTAACGATAGTAAGTAACAGTTACCCAAGAAATGTAACTGTATAATCATTATTGTCACTAAAATAAAAAATAACGTCGTTAAAAAAATAAGGTCGTTAAAGTTCTTAGTAAAAATATAATCATCGTTTCCAAGTCTAAAAAAGTAACATATAATGGTAATAGCGTTACAAGTGAAGCGTTACTTCCCAACCCTGGTAACAAGTAACGGTAACGAGTTACTTTTAAAAAATAACTTTTCCAACTTCGCTTGCGTTACACATTATTAAAAAGAAATAACTTGTTATAGTTGTTATTATATATATAGTTAATGATATAGTTATCGTTAGCGACCTCATTATCATGAATTCATTTTGAAAAATAGCTCGTCACCGTTATCATTGTTACTCAGGAACTAACGAGTCGTTGCAACTTTCCTGATCTTGATAATACCTGTAACGTCTCCAGCACGCATCGCTTGGCTTCGTTCAGAGTGACGTTTAGTTTATCGAACTCTGCACATTTCTCTCGCACTTCCACTAGAACGTCCTCCCGGGCTTTCTTCACCTCCTGCAAGCGCAGCTCAAGATCCTTCACTTTCTCATCTGACATCGCGCATATCATCTTGTACTCGTCCATCAGTTGCTCGTAATTACTGAGTCGCACGTTCTCTCGCTGCAATCTTCCGTACTCGAGGAACAGGTCTATGTGTTCGTGCGCGAGTTTGTGCATCGCGCGTTTCTGCCTCATGGCATCGCCCAGCGCGATCTTCGCCTCCGCCTCGAACAATTCGCATTGTAATCTGAGTATACGATCGTTGCTTTTGCATTCCGCGCTCTGCGTCTCCAAGTCTTGGCAGACTTTCATCATCGTGTTCAGCTCGTGATTCAGCGCGATGTTCCTCCTGACCGCGTTGTGCATCATGTCCGCTATGCGGATGTTCGTCGCTTTCTTGAACTCCTGAGCGAGCTGCTTCAACCGCTCTTCCATTTCTTTCTGCATTCTGCAAATGTATTCGTATATGAAAATAAAAATATACAACACAGTAAACATAATAATATAACTGTCACATCGTCGTAACGAAATGTAATGTGCAATACAGCATGCATGTTAAATGTAATATATACGTTAGTTATGATTTTTTACTCAAATGAAATTACACAACAGAAATATAACCCGTAAGTAACACGTTACTGAAAAGTTATATAACAGTTATATATATATATATATATATATATATATATATATATATATATATATATATATATATAT
>NW_022639588.1:529393-545475 GCF_010583005.1 Odontomachus brunneus | reverse complement strand
ATATATATATATATATATATATATATATATATATATATATATATATATATATATATATAATTCTCTATATATCGATATATCGAGTATATATCGAATATATACTCTAATTCTATCAACTTTACCGAAAAATAGCAAAAGATAAAAATTGTTTATTTTCTTTTCATAGATCTTTGAGAATTTTTTCAGAATTTTTAAATTAACTTTTTAGTACTGCATTTTCTTACATTTTCTTGAAGTACTAAAAAGTTTTAAAAAAACTGAAAAAATTCTCAGAGCTCTATGAGAAAAAAATGGGTAATTTTATCTCTTGCTATTTTTCGGTAAAATTGATAGAATTCGAGTAAAAAATTATTGAAACCAATCATTTTTTAGATATTTCCGTAAATATCTTAGAAAATGAAGATCGTATAAAAATTTTTTTCAAATAAAAGTTGTTTGTTTCTTTACGTATAATAAAATTCCGTAATAAAAAATATATGTTTCTATTTAAAAAAGCAAAGTTGACTTCGATTTGATCTTGGCGACGTCATCCAAAGTCAAAGTATTAAAATCACTAAATAGATCTTCCTAAGCCCTATAACTTCTGAAACAATTTTCTGTAAAACTTATATTTTTCGAGATATTTTACCGGTCCGATACTTTTGCTGCACCCTATGTGTATATATATATACATACATCGATAGCTAAAATATTGTGTAATTGGAATATAAATTATCTATTTCTCAGCAACCATAGATGTATAATTATATACGGATTAAAAGTTGTCAATCAAATATTACTTAATTTGAATTAACTAATTATTAGTTAATTAGAAATATTCACTCTTGCTATTCTGAATGACAATATTTTCACTATCACTTTAGGTGAATTTTCAGTTGTGAGATTACCCTCCCTGCTCTTTCCAAGATATTTAAAGGAATAATTTTTTGTGGAAAAAATAATGATTTTTTCAAGTTACTTCGACGTTCATGTTATTAAAAAGAGATTTTTACTTTGCTTTCGTGATGATAACAGACTTCTCAGTCTCGTAGAGTGCCGTTTTGTGCGATTCCTCTTGCTTCGCAATTCGTTCTTCCTGTGCCTCGAATTTATGCATCAGATCTAAACGAGCTAATCTCCAATCTTCCAATGCGTTCAGCTTGCCAGCTAATGTAAAATGTAAAATGATGCATAACGCTTTGTTTCCTGTGTGTTTATTCATACTTCTACCGTATGTACAGTCGGTGAAACGAAAGTTGCAACACTTTTATTTTGATACAATTCAGAAGGCACTCAATATTCAATAGAAAAATTTATCTTCTGAGAATTACGAAAAAACAAATTCTCCTGTTGGATACGGATATGTTGCAAAACTTACGCTGCAATTCTAGACAGAATCGTAAGCCTCATAACTTTTTTGTTCTCATAAAATTCGTAAGAACTTATGAGTAGATACAATTCTATGTATTTATCTATTTTGCGTATCATATGTTATAAATGTTATGATTACTTATAGATATTGTAAGTTACGTGAAATCGTAGATATTTACGAATGATCATATGATATATGATCGTATGAATGATCATATGATATATGACGTATAGAATTGTAGGTTTACTCACAAGTTCTTACGAGCAAGTTACGAATCTTACGATTCTGTTTAGAATCGCAGTATTATCGTAAAAACAATAATGTTGGGAAGTAACGCCCCAGATAGCATAAAAAATGTTATGAATATAATCTTATGAAATACGAATGTTCTTAATTCCAGAATATCTGAATTTGATATTCTATGATTATATTTACAATAATACATACAGAAATTCTATTATATATTTATAATAGAAAAAAATATTCTTAGAACATCTATAAAATTAATTTATTGCGCATGTGCAATAAATTCATATAGATATAAAGGTTTCATAATGTTCCAAATAACGTAAAATAATGTAACGAAATGTAACACATAATATAAAACAAATGCATTAGATTTTATATACGTCAGTAATAATTTCCTATAAATCACAGTTATGTAAGGTTAATATAACGTGTAAGTAACATGTTATTAAAAGATTATATATATATATATATATATATATATATATATATATATTATATATATATTTATATAATTTATATACGTAATTTAATTAAATTATGTTTTTCTTTTTTTATTCAACAGTATTTGTTTTATGTATGGATACATATAATTAAATATGTTAATATATAAGGTCATATATATATATAAAAACAAAAAAATTCATATATAATTATATACAAAAAATCATATATATTTTTATATGATTATATATGAACTTTTTTCCCGGGTTATTTTTAGCAGGAGTATAATAATATAAAAATATTTTGCCATTTTTAATTGATTAGCTATTAATATTTATTCACTCCTATGACTATACATGATATTTCGGTGAGAGCGATTATTATTAATGAAAGTAATAATCATGAATCAAAAAGTGTGCTACTTTATTATAAGAGTGATTATCATAATACAAGTTTTGTCGTATACCGTGATCAACATTCTTATATGCGTTAACGCATCATGTTAATATACGAGAAATAGACGTCATCTTAAGGACGATCTGACATTTGCACATAAAAATGTTATATAACATAAACATAACGCGAATACTATACTTATTATATAACATTTTATATTTAAGTTGTGTTGCTGTCATACTGTTATAACCAGTACATAACAAAGTAATATTACAGTTTTAAAACACAGTTATATTACTGTTATAAAAGGAAATTAAGTAACCTCAATATTAATAACGTATAACAGCAGTTATATTATATATTAATAATGTATAACAGCAGTTATATCACATATTACTTCTATGTTATACAATAGCAAGATTGGGTAAGTTAACTTCTTTTTTTAACTAAGTTAAGTTAAAGTTAATGGCTTTAAAAATTTAACTTACAAGGAACATTCGCGAAGTGTGTGTTTCCGATTTCGATGAAACTTGGCATATTTATAGAATGGCCAAAAATAAGAGACCCATATATTTTTTATCGGCAATGGCTTAGGTTTAAGAGATGAAACTACCCCTCAAAGTTTCATGCCTTTTTTGCTATCTCCGTAATTATTGGAGATAGAGAAAAACTTTTTAGCCCATTTTATTTTTTATAAAAAACCGCATAACTTTTGTTTGAAACTTTGAGGGGTAGTTTCATCCCTTAAACCTGCGCCATTGCCGATAAAAAAGATATGGGTCTCTTATTTTTGGCCACTCTATAAATATGCCAAGTTTCATCGAAATCGGAGACACACTTCGCGAATGTTCCTTGTTAGTTAAGATAAAGTTAACCCATAATGAAATTAATTGAATTAAAAGTTAAGTTAATAAAAAAAGTAATTAAAAAGTTAAAAGTTAAATTTGTTTCATTTTATGACTTCAGGATTTCAGTTTTACAAATAACGGAAAAACAAATATACATTTTATTTGGAGACATGTTTTATTTACAGATACTTGTTAAATTTAAGTAATAAAGTTTTTTTGTAAAATTTTATCGGACATTTTTCCTCGAAGATTGTCGAAAATAAGCCCTCCTGCACTGAACAGCCTTTCGCGACATCACCTTTATGGCATGGTTAACTTCAAAATAATTGAATTAAAAATTAATAGTTACCGATAAAATATAACTAAGTTAAAAGATAAGAGTGTAAAAATGTAACTAAATTAAGTTAAAGCTATTTAACTTTTTAACTTTTTAAGTTAACTTTTAACTTTTTAACTAGTTACTACCCAACCATGTATAATAATTATATTCTCTCTCTTTTTCTAAATTATATATGAAGCTTCTTTATATTATTCAAATAACTAACAAAGATTCTAAGGTTAATGAAGAGCGAACACGGATGTAGTAGTATTATCTTAATATTACACGTTTATAATATTAAGATAACTACTACATGCATGTTCACTCCTCATTAGCCTTAAAATTTTTGTTAGTTATTTCACTCTCTCTCTCTCTCTCTCTCTCTCTCTCTCTCTCTCTGTGTGTGTGTGTGTGTGTGTGCTGGGTAGTCTTAATTTACAAATATATGCATTAAAACATGTTTATCTAGTACAATATCTAGTCCCCTACATTGTTAAATATGTTTTAGCAGCATTGAGGCATGTTTTCAACGAAGTTTTCTGGAATGGAAACGTGTGAAAATAGTATCTTCCCAAAGTAACACCAAGTAACAGTATCATAACATCAATATTACAATTTCCTACTCAACAATATAATTGTTATATAATACACGCATTATGATGTTACTGTTACTTGACGTTTACTAGGATTACAATGAATTGACTCTCACAGTCTCCCGACGCTAATCCCATTAAAAATATATAGATAATCATGAAGATAAATCTTTAGAAAAAAGAGTTTTCATCTTGAAACGGTTGTATCAGCTTCGTTACCCGAGAACATTAGCGGAAAATCTCATAATTGATCATTGAGAGCATGTCTCGACGTTGCTGAAGCATAGTCAATAATGGAGCCAGTAAACACAATGTTACATATAACATACTTGTTAGTTATAATTTCTTACTCAATAATGTAATTGTTATATAATATACGTGTTGTATAACAGTGATATTCTGTTACATGTAACATTGCTGAGGAACTGGACGTCGGACTAGGTAAACGCATTTTAGTGCTTATAATGTGCATTAAGACAGTGTTGATAATTTTGAAAAAGATTCTGTTTTTTAAGAAAAACAGTATATAGTCGAGAGCAAAACGGTTTGAACACTTTTTTCCCAGTGAAGTTGCAGTGTTCTAAATTGCAAGCAATCGCTGACGAATTTGTGCAGTGATTGATTATCTCTTGTTATTGACCAATTATTGCGCAAATTCGTCAGCAATTGTTCGCAATTATGATAACTCGGAGCGCTGTAACTTCATTGGAAAAAAAAATGTTTCAAATAGTTTTGCTCTCGACTGTGCATGTCTTGTGCCACTGACTATACTATGAAAAAATGGGCAGAAGAGAATCATTAAAAAAAAGGTCTATTTGGTGAGAAAAGTAATGAAAATTATAACGATTCGTTATTTTTTGAATAGCGATAACCAGTTAATTTTTTCAGTGAGTAACGAATAACGATAACAATTCAGATAGCACAGAAAATTCAAAAAGAATTCAGTCATATATCACCAATTCTGAGTTCATTTTGGGTGCAAAAAGAATTCTTTTCACTAAACTAAACTCTGAAGAATTCTTTTTGCATCTGAAAATGAACTCAGAATTTTGGTAACATACGATTGAATTCTTTTTGAATTCTCTGTGATATCTGGAAAGTTAAGATAAAAGTACTATTATTCGGACATATGTCTAATCCTAGACATTGTTATTGTAGTCTTTAAATATAGATTAAACTTTCAACATAAAATATATATACAAATATTAAGTATAGTATACATACATTCTATGTTGAAAGTTTAAATATTCGTATTTAAAGGCCAAAACAATAAGAATGCTTCGGATTGGTATGTGTCCGAGGAAGGGGGGATTGGTATTTTTATCTTATTTTTTAAAAGCAACTTTTCCAAACAAAAAAAATGTTGCAAACTTTCTTCCACTGACTACAATTGTAACACGATATGTTACCGGCGAGTTTTACTTCGGCGGTTAAAGTATTCTCCATAGTGCGATACTCGAGTTCCATTGCACTCTCTTTCTCTTTAGCTTCAGCTTGCTCCTGCTTTCGTAATTCCTCCAAAGCCGACAAACGTTCGTTCAACTCTCGCGCCTCTTCCGTCTTCTCTTCCAAGTTACGCTTCAAATGCGCCACGACGTCGGATCGATCCTCTTTCAGCTGTTCAAATTTTTTCGTTATGACCTTCACCTCGTTTTCCAGTTCTTCATTTCGACTGCGTAGTCTTGAAACAGAGTTGCGCGGAAGAAAATTAAGCCTTGTACGAAAAACAGAAGAAAATTTCGCGAGTGTCATTATCGATCTTTTCATAAACGAACCGTGACAATTGTTTATTGTAGTCTAGGATTTGTTGTTCGTAGGATACCGTTTCTCTCTCGTTTACACACTTTTTCCGTACTTTCTCACCCCCACCTTTCTTCTTTTTTAACATCTTGATATTGTTATTTACTTCGTTATCGATTATACATGAGACGCCAAATTGTTATCTTTTTTGTTTTCACGGCTTTGTTTTAAAACACGTCGTCGAGATAAAATTTCATGATCAAGTCGGAAATCCTTGTAAATATAATGGAAGTTACTGCATTGTCTTGCTGATACTAAACGTCAATGTAGCATCGGACTCGTATGCCCATCTTCGTTGCCATGGCAAAGATAACAAATCATATATATCACAACAAAATGTACGCGTATATTTTACACTGTCACACACAATCGAAAATAATTTTATTCTCTCTCTGTTAAATTATATTATTGCACCCAATAACAGCTCTTATTATTAAAGCCAATCTTTCATTCCTTTGTTGTTTTATTCCCTGAGAACTAATATAAATATTTATAGCGTCTCTCATGTGAAAGATACAGGTACACGAGTACGAGGTGCATAAATAAATTTCAATATAATAATTAACATAATATCGATTGAAATAGCACATTAATTCTTACATAGTACTTATTGATAATATCAGTAACGCAGCAAATAATTAACGAAAAATAACAAATAAACGCAATAAGTATTTGCACATATATACAGGGTATTCTAAAGTGATATTGCTTTCGATTCGCTAATAATGTTTATATCTGGTTTACACAATTTACAAGTCGGATTATCTGCATATATTCACAATCGTTTCCACAGCCACGATAATACCATGCGTGTCACGATAATATCAAAATCGTAACATTCTTTGGCAATAAAACAATTTTATTAGATAAATAATCAATAACCTTTTTAATTCTTACTTTATATTACAGAAATCTTATAATATCTTAATGTATATTATGTGTAGTTTAACATAGTTAAAAATATGCCACTGAAAAAACTACATATGTATACAATCGTCTTTATCTGCAAAAACTAATCATAAAATATCGCTGCAAGGGCAGCTTAAATTTGCATTCCTATATAAAAATCATGTGGAATTGTGAACGAAATTGACTTGCATTTTTCATATTACTTTGCGAACAAGAGGGATCTAAAATTTGCGATAAACCAGTCATTAATAAGTTCATTTGTAGACGATATCTCGACAAACATGTCATACATTGAGCATAATAATGGAACTTTACAAACTAGGAACTAAGCTCAGAGCCTATGTATGTGATAATAATTAAATAAGCGTATGAGAAAATGGTAATATAGTGTAGTAAACACAATATTTACCGGTTGCGTATGCCATCTGAGGCATCACAATGCTCGATGAATTTATTATTACTGGTCAAAAGTAAAGTATTCACGATACATTAAACGTGCTCAAAACAATATCGAACTCGAGATTATACAGCCTGCATTACTTTGGGAAGGATGAATTACGTTATCAAAAATGATTTCCCGGTATACGAATCTCTTATAAAATTCTTTCCAAGCTTAGCCTAGGAAAATTTATGTATATATGTATATATATATATGAAATAATCGGTAAAGGTACAAAATTTAGTTAACAGGAGGTCTCGGTGGGGGAGGTGGCTGCGGTCTGCGGAAGTATATAATAAGACTAAGCATTCCCGTAAGAAATCCGATAAGATAAAGATCCCAGTTTTGCCCGAGCAGCTGATCCCACTTATCCAGCTGATCGACCAAACTGAACTCTTGTAGATAATCCAGGCTGAAGAGGAAGGAGAGTTTAATAAGAGCTAGCGTTACTGGTATTTGCGCGTCGGGACTGGCTTGCGCGGCCAAATCATAGCATCGCTTGGCCAAGTGACGATCCTTCGCTAAGCCTAGGCCGCGCTCGTGCATATAACCCAAATTGAACATAGCTTGAGCGTTGTGTTGTTGCTCGGATGCTGAACGATAGTGACCTGCAGCAGCCTCGTAATCCACTTTGGTTCCTCTGCCATAATAATGCGCATCACCAAGTTTCACCTAAAACGAAACACAAATTGCTCACGTTTGATGAAGAAATACAAATATGAATTTCGTTTGTATATATCTTTGCAAGGTTATTAATGACTGATATAAATTGTCTTTTTTCAATAATAGCATTATTTTGTTTCATTAGCAATTATTAGTTATTTTTTCATTATTATTACTTTTTTAGTTATTTTGCAGAATACACATACATTAGATAAGCAGCAGCAAATTGTAAAAATAAGTTTTTAAAACTTGAAGAAAAAAGTAATGAAAAGCGTAACAACTCGTTATTTTCTGAATAATGATAACATAGAAATCACAAAAAAAAATTTTTAGCAATTAACTCTTCAATTAATTCGAACAATCGAACAAGTTTTCCCCATAGTATTTTTCCGTATCATCAAAAACAACGGAGATATTTTAAATGGTCGAGTTAGAGGAAACACTCGTGTGTGTGTGTGTGTGTGTGTGTGTTTATATATATAATTTGCAAAAAATTTTTTTTGGTCCTATTGTAATTAGCTACTTTCAAAAATGAGTAATAATAACGGTATTGATTTTTTTTCAAATAAGTAATAAATAACGAATTATTTTGAAAAAATAATCTCCCAACTCTGCATCTTCTTATCGGTAAAAAATATTGATATTCATACTTGTGCCGCTGAGTATCCTTGCGCGGCGGCTCGCGTCCATAACGCTAAAGCCCGGACTAAGCCTTCCTCTTCCGACAGAACATCGGTCTCTTCTTTGTCCAAGATAAATGCCGCGTTACTTTGCGCGACCTCGTAACCCATCTCAGAGAATAAGGCATAATTTAGAAATGCTTCATTCACCCTGCCTTCTCTGTAATCAGTGTGCGCCACCATTAACTGATCGCTCCATTTTCCCCTTTCGGCGACATTTTTCATTAATTCCACAGCCGGGGGACAACTTCTCACCATGCCGGTGCCACTAGCATGCATCTGAGCGAGATTATAGTATGCTAGCACATGACCCGATTGGCTGGCTAAATTAAAATATTTATTTGCCATTTTGTAATCTTGTTTAACACCGATACCACCTGAAAAATGAATTTAATACTATTTATTTAAAAATCAGCAGTTAATTAGTTAAAATGATTAATTAAAATGAAAAACGAATTAAAAGTATGTACAAGATGCAATGCGAATTGCAATGCATAATAGATGTTAATAGAACATAGATATATAAATATGTGAATACGCACTGAAATACATATTGCCTAATTGCAATTGTCCATCGACCCAGCCTTGTTCTGCAGCATGATGAAAATATTGCCACGCTTTACCTGTATTTCTTTCTACTCCCATTCCATATAAGTACATCAAGCCTAATCCACTTTGACCTACTGGATTGCCCAGTTCAGCTGCCTTTTTAAAATATTTATATGCTGTTTCATTGTCTTGCTTCACAATTTCACTCCCTTCTAAATAGATCTGTAAACATATATGAGTAGTTAGAAGATTAAGAGTCAAAAGAGATCATGTATGCTATAATTATATTGGATATTTTCCATTAAGATTAATATTGTAATTTATTTTGAACGAACTAATAGTCTTATTGGAAACAGTTTTATCATAGTATTATTACTTTATAGTATATACACTTTATAGTTATACATACCTTTCCAAGGAAAGCCATCGCTACGGGATTGCCGGCATCAGCAGCATGTTGGAAATATTGTACAGCTTTTTCGTGATCCAAAGGTACTCCCCTACCTCCTTGATAATGCAGCTGACCGAGTCCGACTTGTGCCTGAGTGTCACCTTTTTTTGCCAACAACTGATAGTATTCTATCAAGTCCTGATCGAAGATGCCAGAATTGTACCCCGGATTTTCGTACTCGTCCAATAACCTGACTCGCTGAACGATCGGGCCACCGCTGAGCGACACTTCTTCTGCAACTTTCTTCGCCACTTTTCGATAATAATCTAACGCTCGCTCGCAGGATGGTGTTGTCGTCAATCCTGCCCAGTGACGATGTCCCATTACCATCTGTGCCCGAGTATCGCCCCCAAGAGCGGCTACAGTGTAATGAAGCAGAGCTTTCCCTTGAGATGCATTAACACCACCAATACCGGTCGCGTATAAAAATCCCATTCCCTGCGTGAATACAATGTTTTACTTAATTCTTCTCGATGCTTACTATTAGAAGTGCATATAAGAAAACAAGTATTTACAAAATTCTTATTACTACCAGTTTCTATTTGAGCTGCACAATATCTAATCTATAAACAATAATATATAAATGGTATATATTTAAAATAAACAGTATATATGCAGAATGTTTCTGGAGTTTTGTTCAATATTTTAGAATTTGATTTATTGTATGAAAAAAAAATTTTAATAAATATAAGATCTCAAAGATACACAGTATTAAAAATTCTATAAAATTATTTTTATAATTTTTCTTAATAAAACTATTAAACACAAAAAGCAAAAGAATATATAAAAGAATATATTGAAGATAAAATTTAAATTTATAATATATATATGTGTGTGTACACATACACACACACACATATACACATATGTCCCATATGTCCCGGACCGGCTGAATATCTCGGAAAGTATTTACTTTTGAGAAAAATATTTCAGACAAAAGTTGCAATATATAAAGTAATGTATCAGTTAATCTTATCAGTTTGATCTTATCAGTTTGACCTTGGGTGGCACCGCCAAGGTCAAGTCGAGATTAACTTTGCTTTTTTAAATAGAAACATGTTTTTTATTACGAAATTTTATTCTACGTAAAGAAACAACTTTTGAAAACATTTTTTAACTTTTCAACTTTTGTTTGAAAACGACCTCTATTTTCTAAGTACTTATAGAAATATCTACAAAATTATTGGTTTCAATAATTTTTTAATCGTATTTTTTAAAAAATCGTATTCTCTCAACTTTATCAAAAAATAGCAAGATATAAAAATTATCGATTTTCTTCTTATAGAGCTCTGAGAATTTTTTCAGAATTTTATATAAACGTTTTATTACTTCAAGAAAATGCAAAAAATGCAGTACTAAAAGTTAATTAGAAAATTCTGAAGAAATTCCCAGAGCTGTATGAGAAGAAAATAGATAATTTTTATCTTTTGTTATTTTTTGGTAAAATTGGTAAAATTCGAGTAAAAAATTATTGAAACCAATAATTTTGTAGATATTTCCGTAAATATCTTAGAAAATAGAATCATATGAAAAAGTTTTTCAAACAAAAGTTTGTTTCTTTATGTAGAATAAAATTCTGTAATAAGAAATACATATCTTTATTTAAAAAAACAAAGTTGACTTCGACCTGACCTTAGCAGCGCCACTCAAGGTCAAATAAATATTACCATTATATATATCTTTTTGAACCTTATAACTTTTGTCTAAAACATTTTTCTATAAAACTTACATTTTCCGAGTTATTCAGAGGTACCGACTTTTTTTCCCTATCCTGTATATTGCGCATTTCTGTACTTAAAAAATTAAACGCATTAAAATATATCTCAAATAGTTTTATCGGAATTTACCAAGAGTACATTTTTTAATAAATGAAATAATAATAATCGGCAAAATATTTTGACTCGACCCATTGACGTACACTCGCCGTTGAAAAGGTTGTCTGGTTTTTTGTAAGTTTCCTATTGTAAGGAACCTATCTGTCTTTCTTTTTATCCAATTAGAGAGTTCTTTTATTGGAAAATAAATTCCCTCAATGAACAAGACAGATAGGTTCCAAAAACTTACAAAAAAAAAAATACTAAACATTTTCGACGGCGAGTATCCAAGTTCAAGATAATATATTACCTAAAGTTTATTTTGACTCCTAACAAAACGGCAACTATAGATAAAAATTAAGATATTATCGTGTCTTGTTAGACCGAGTTTGAAAAAAAAAATTTCGTTTGGGTATTATATAATATAAATAACAATTTTATAGAATTTTCAACATCTGTATTCCTGAAACAAGGCCTTTGAGACCATATGTTTATAGAAACTTTTCTTCATGAAATAATTTTTATGAAATGATGAACAAAAATTACTTTTTAAAATATTGGATAGTACTTGAAAAACAGTTTGCAATATTTTCTTACAATTTGTGATATGTATATGTAAGATATTCAAGTAATTGTTTTAGTGATTGGAAAATAGAAGATTTATCTATAGCATTTAGATATTTCATTTTGAAATACTTGATTATTTATAAATACTATTACTATTATTCAATATGGTGATGGCACGTATGCAATGTATATACCATATGAGCTGACGGAAGTCCTGAATCTGCAAGTTCTTTGAATATTTCAAATATGCTGGGTATATCATCAATAGATATTCTCAAAGAGGTGGAACCTAAACGAGACCCGAGCAATCTTGCCCATGCCAACATAGATCTAGCTTCTCGATGGCCCAACTGTGCTGCTTCAATGAGCAATTCGTAGCCCTCAGATTTGTTGGCACGCATTGCATTCAAAGTATTTTGAGCATTCTTGAATAATTGTTCAGCTGCAAAACATTTCAATTTATAGCAGGAAGAAAACACAATGGATGCACTCAGTACTGCAACCGCTTACTAAGCACTCACAGTGAACTTTTAGATCTAATTAGATTATATATTTTGAGATTTTAATCAAACTTGGAAGTATACATTGAAAAGAAAAAATATGGTGGTGAAAAGTATACAAGTTTTGTATGTAGAACTAATATATATAGTTTAATAATTATATTGCAACTATAACTGAATGTTTAGGAGAATCTTATAATCATTTAGGATCAAGGATTAGTTACTATAAAATATTTGTTATACTATATATATTAATTCTATATATAAAATTAGCATGCAGTTTTGTACATAGAATTAATATAGAATTTAAAAAGAAAAAATATATATAAATTCTGCACACACATCATATATAAAATTCTACATTAATTCTACACTAATTCTATATACAAAACTTGAACAATTGTTTTGTATGTAAAATTAATATAGAATTTTGTACACAAGTTTATATATATATATACATATATATATATATATCTTTTTTAACTCCACATTAATAAACAATTTTATGATTATTGCAACTAATGCTAAATGATTATGAGAACTGTATGATTCTTTTAAACGTTCAGTTTTATAGTTGCAACAATTACAAAATAGTTTATTATAGAATTTATTAATTCCATATACAAAACTTATAGTTGTCATCTATACACATAGTTGCCATCACCATGTCTTTTTTCTGAGTGACATCAACCATATTTAAGAGCTCACTGAGCGCTCAGTGAACGGTTCCAGTGCTGAATGCATGTACTGTTTTCTAATGTGTTATATCTTACAAGTAAAACATAACAAAATATTTTATAGTTTACCTGCTTGTTGTTCTGGTGACAGAGGTTCTTGGACCTCCTCCTCAAGTGTCTCGAACTGTTCATGATTCTCCCAAGCTTCCATATCTTCCTCATCCAACTGCTTGCTGTTTATGTCCAAAGGATCCATTTCCTTTGTCTGGGCTATCATAGTTTTCATCCATACATTTCTCGTTCCTGAACTCTCCAGACTCTCCTTGCTGACACTGTCCACTTTACCCTCTGCATCCTCTTTCCTGTGCTTGTCGACTTTTTCATTCATAAGCGGATCCGCCACTGGTACCAACTTCATTATAGTCTCCCGCAACGCCCTGAGTTCGCGCAGCTGCTCGAAAGCGCTTTCCATCTCCTCGTTAGTGACATCCTCCTCTGTCTCCTCGTTGGAGTTTGACTTTTGCGCGATGTCGCGCTTCTTCGCGGCACTCTCCAATTCTGCATTGGACCGGGAACACGACGTCAGGAACAGCAGCAGAATCAGCACACCCACGTTCGACTTCATTGCTCGACGAACAAATGACACTTTTCACGGCCTCATTACAACACCGGTGATCTTGACGTTATCGCTCGTCGACTTCTTAAAATCCTGCTGCATAAGAAACGCACGATTGATCGCACTCGATACATACGTGGACATACGTGCGAACCGTCTCGACCAATTACGTCATTAGGACACGTCAATACGCATTTTTCTTGAGTGGAATCTTCTGTCAACAAAAACAGCACCGTCCACGGCGTTCCTTGTCGTCACGATCGATCCGTTCGCACTTTTCCCCGATTGTACGTTATGTTCACCACGCGGGAAATATCTGCTGAATCAGCTGTTCGTACTAGAAGCATGTAATCGCCATAATAAATGCGTGAGTCTTGTGTGGCGAATGAATGTATGTCACGTTCGTTTGTGCTGCGCAACTTTAACGACACTGCGACTAATTGTGATTTATGTTAGGGAATGAGATTTCTTGTTTTCTATTATAAATTAAAAATTTTCTGTCTGTTCCTCTTGATCCTTTAGTGATACAATAATAATCTGTCAACGCCAATGTGCCGGATCATGCTGGAGTTTATGGTTCATCCACACGATACAAGAATGTGTACAGTTACGAACAGGTAGATTGTCCATCCTTTTTATGCATTTAAGAATGTATCCGTCTTGTCTAATGGAAGGGCCTTTATTCTTGGGTTATATTCCAAAATGTTTTTTTTTTCAAGGAAAACTTTATTCAATATTTATAGTTCATGTCACATATACTATAGAATATGGAATAAAATTTTCTCAAAAAGGATGTTTAAGAATGCAACTCTAAGCATCATTGCACATAGCTATTTTATAATACAATTAATCTTCGAAATAACAAAAAGAGCTTTTGTACATAGAACGTGGAAATGTCTGCCGCGTGACAAGAAGCGAGCCAATAAATTTCCAGCTCTTATGGAAAAATTGCACGTTGATTGGCTACCGCGTCGCTTCTTACTGCGAGAAAAGTGTTTTCACATTCAGTGTGCAAGGGTCATTACGTATACGCAAGTTAAGCCCATTCTACAATTGCGTGAACGTGGATGTAAGTGGTTGTAAGTGATTACAACAACCAATCAGAGTAAAGCAATCAGTGAATAAAACATTCGGATTGGTTGACTCTTACGTTCACGACTACGCTTACGCAATTGTAGAATGGGCTTTACTTGGGTTGCGTTCCGTTTCACGCATTATGCGCGCATTTCCTACAATATACGTGACATGAACTGTAGATTAACGCGCGTATACGTGAAACGGAATGCGGCCTTGGTCTGTTCTTTTTAGCTGCATTGGCTGCGTTCGTTTTGGCGCTTACAATGCTCTGAGCATCATTTCATCCTTGTTTCTATCAAATACTAAAGGACAAATGATGCTTACACGCGTTATAAGCGCCAAAACGAACGCAGCCATTGTTAAACTAGTGCAATAAGTTGGGTACTTGGACACAACCAATCACAGCACCGTGTGATTAGAGACATTTGTAGGGTCCCTTGGAACAGCGACTTGTAATTGGACTGTGTCCAATTGCCCTGTGTCCAACTGATATACCCCAATAAGTTAAAGTGAAACAAATATACTTTTTCTCACTCTATTGCACTAATTTAGTAGTGCAGCTAAAAAGAACAGAGCAACCATTTCAAAAATAGGGACCATGAGTTCGGCACACGCGGCACATTTTGACCGATTTTCAAATTGTTTTGCCTAGCGTTGTTCCTCTTATGGCTCCTGCACACAGGACGCGGTAAAGCTGGCCACACACGCTTTTCGTAACAGTAACCATAATGGCTCCTGCACACAGGACGCGGTAATGCTTGCCGCGCGGCGGAAATTCGCGCGACAACCAATCAATATGCTGCTTTCCGTAATAACCTTCTAGCTCTTACGGAAAAACAACATATTGATTGGCTGTCGCGCGGACTTCCACCTGGGGTGCGTTCAGATTCTTCATCCGTGCACTCTATTACTAGAAACACTATAGTATATGTTACGTAACTATAGCACTTCTAGTAATAGAATATACCCGATTACGCGACATTATGCCGAAAACTAAATGGGGAATATGTTGGTATCAACAAAAATATAAGAGGATCTTCTTATATTTTTCACCTTATTCTTCTCTATGCACTTTATTTTTATTTATTCGTGTTATTTTTATTTATTTAGTTATTTTTAATTTTAATTAAATGTCTCTGTGCA
>NW_022639588.1:528995-529383 GCF_010583005.1 Odontomachus brunneus | reverse complement strand
CAAATATCTCAATTGAGATCTTACATGCGAAATTTTGCGGAAACCTCAACTGAGAATTCAATTGAGAATTTAATTGAGAATTCAATTGGGAATTCAATTGTGATCTCAATAAAAATTTTTCAGTAGGGTGATACCCAGGGGGTTCTTGTTGGTACCAACATATTCCCCATCTAGTTTTCGGCATAATGTCGCGTAACCATACACCCGGGTGTGGAATCTGAACGCAGCCCTGTGTGCAGGAGCCATTATTTCATCGTCCCGGGCGCAACTTACAAGCCGCTTGAGATTTAAGAGTATATGACTTGTAAACATGTTTCTAAAAGTGGAAAGCTAACATACGTGTATGGATGCTTTCCAATTGCTTAACACATCTTGACATACACGTACG
>NW_022639588.1:528863-528985 GCF_010583005.1 Odontomachus brunneus | reverse complement strand
TCATTCAAGACTTCAATATGTGGCTGGGAGCACCTAACTTTAGTGTCCCTTCGCCATTGCTTATCCGCGAACTCATGGAGATTTACACCTTCAATAATGTTGCCAATTCACAGATTTAATGT
>NW_022639588.1:504587-528853 GCF_010583005.1 Odontomachus brunneus | reverse complement strand
TATTGGTCACATATTATCTAAAATATCTTGTAAGATAATATGCAACCAAATAAATTGGTTTTGTGTAACACAGTGTACGCAACTGGAAAGTACCCTATGTTTGCAAGTCGTACGCTTCTGAGTCTAGAGATATACGATTTTGTCATATATCGAAAGTACTACGATTTTTTTTCTTGAATCGCAGAATTACAACACGCAATTAAATTTTTATCGTAAAATTTGCGGTGGGGAAAAGAAAAGAGGAAAAGTCACACACGTGTATATGTAATACTACTATATAGCGCGTAAAGGAATTTTTGCTATAAAAGAGAGTGAAAGAAGACTGAAGGATAGAAGATGAACGGTAATTGGCTCACTAGAAAAAAGTGTTCTATGATCGCAATGCGCAAGCGTGGCGACAAAATATAAACATAGACTAAGTTTACACAGCAGCTTAAAACCGATTTAGTAACTACTGTAGTTAGTGAACTCTTGAATCTAATTTAAATATATTTCTAGATCTAAAAGAATATACCAATCGGATGCGAGAGTTTACTTACTACGATAATTACTAAATCGGTTTTAAGTTGCCGTGTAAACTTAGTCATATATACATGTAAACAGCGACGTCTTTTCGACGTCAATCGACAAATCATTTCTCACTGGAAATGTATTAAAGAAACTGAGTAATTAATAATAAATAAGAAAAATAAATATGGAAAGTGTCTATAACGTTTTGTGTGTGTGTGTGTGTGTGTGTGTGTGTGTGTGTGTGTGTGTGTGAGGTTAGTTCGGTAAGGCGTCAGTTCTAGACGCCTTATCGAAGGCACACTACTAGACGATAGCCGTTGGAATGAGCGAAATACAAGAGTGAGATAAAAAGAGAGAGAGAATACTCGAGTGATGTTTCCGAACGCAGCCTTAGGAACCATGTTTAGTGATTTGTGCTTTCACGTATAGAGTTATTTGATTACGTGAACAATGAAAAAGTTCACGTAAAATCGATAGAGCGAAAAGTGAAAAGTGAAAAGATTCGCTCGAAGTTACGTGATTGCTGCCCTGAGCATCATTTTATCTTTCTCAAATAGTAGACACGTCAAAATAACGTCAAAAATTGGTCATAACTGGTCGATTAACGTTAAGTGACTAAATAACGTCATAATAGATGTCTTTAAGACGTCTTTTTGGTGATGTCTTAATGACGTTTCTGTACAACGTCTTAATAACGTTATTGACGTTTCACGCATATGCGCGCATTTATCTATAGTTCGTGTTACGTATATTGTAGACAACGCGCGCATAATGCGTGAAACTGAACGCAACCTATATGTCGATGGACACAAGTTGTTATATGCTTTTAGATGGGTGTATATCAGTTGGACACGGGGCAATTGGACACAGTCCAATCACAAGTCGCTGTTCCAAGGGACCCTACAAATGTCTCTAATCACACGATGCTGTGATTGGCTGTGTCCAAATACACCGTATCCAAAAAAAAGCTTACGGCTACCATACCTATTGAAGATAGGGACTAAACCGACGGCATACGGCGTTTGTTTTTTTACGTTGAATCTGATGAGATTCAGTGACATACTAGAAATGCTTTATTCTGATTAATATATTTCTACTATATCACTGAATTTCACTATATCCAACTTGTTTTTATGTTGGTAAAAATAAATTAGATCTAGTGGGATCGCGCGGAAAAGTTTGTTCCGCAAATGGTATATGCGTTTATTCATCTATAATGGGTGCTTTCCATTTAATAACATAAGTCGGCAAGAATCATCTTATCTTAGGCCGATATTCATAGTCGAATCTTATATTTAAGACCGCTTAAGTTTATCTTCAGATGATGTACGGGTTATTTCATTGGCTACGGAGTATCTAAAGATGAACTTAAGCAATTTTAAATATAAGATCTGACTATGAATACCAGCCTTAGTTACTCATTGAATATGGAACAAAGACAGAATGGGTGCTTTCCAATTGCAATATCCCTAGTATTAAATGTTCGGTATAAACATACTATATGAGATTAAACTTATTAATAACTAACATTTTTTGAAAATCAACTACCTAATGCTCACGTTATCTGCTATGCTACTCTAGCTAACTCTAACTAATAGCGTGTTCGACTGGCTCTGGGTTAATCGCTCCGAGAGCGATTAATGACGTTATAAGTCTCTACTAGCCAATCATAAAGCTTATAAGTACTTATTTGACCAATAAACGTAGGCTGAATAACCCAGAGTGGGTTAACCCAGAGCCAGTCGAACATGTAATAACTTTACTCGAGCATCGGAAAGCAGTACTGAGTTGTCTTGAACCATGAAGATACTAGATAGTTGTGCCTATTACATTTTTCGATCCTAGTGGAACTAACTCGTACTCGATTTAGGCTGCGTACCGAAATTCACTTTCAGTACTGAAAATCTATAATTTATGTCACGTATGCTATAGAATTTGAGCACTGGCAGTGAATTTCGGAACGCAGCCTTAACATAACACCCAATATTATACATCCGTACTCAGCTCGAAAGCTACTAGTCGGCTGTGTAAACTAGTGTTTTTTAGTGACAATTAAAGTGAATAAGCGTAGCGGCTTAAAAAAAGACTGGCATTTGCAACGTGAAGTAGATAATATCTTTTTTAATATTTAGATTTTATTATTTATTATTAAAAAATACCAAAATATAAGCACAGTTGAAAAATAATCCTAACCTTACCCGACATACGTATACACTTTGTTCCAATTGAATCGTGCACAACGTTACACTTTGTGCATTTCTGTGTACATATGTGTCAAGATGTCTTAAGCAATTGGAAAGCACCCAATGATGCTTGTGCCGACTTGTGTTATTAAATAAAAAGCACCCAATATATGTTACGTAAACTATAAATATATAGCACACATTGCTTAAATGCAGCGATAGTGTATCCGATTCTTACTAGAATCGATTATTCCGTTCGATATATCGGTTTACCGATAAGACTGAGTTTTCACTGAGCGCGTCACGCGTCGCGTCGTTTGCCTGCGTCATGAATTAACCAATCAAATCGTTCCATTGGAACAAGTGCGTCGTGCGTCGCGTCATCCCAATTAAAGGATTTGATTGGTTAACTCGTGACGCAGGCAGACAACGCGACGCGTGACGCGCTCAGTGGGAACTCAGCCATAATCGGTGAGTTCCAATTAAATTACTAGAGTCATAATCGATTATTTCTTATCGATGTCTCATCTCTATCTCGAAAAGCGCTCTGTCTTTGTCAAATACAGTCTGAACCAAAAGCTAAGTCGGTTGATTTCTAAACATAAGATGAATCTCCGAATTAGGAACCATCTTTGCTTTGTTTTTCTTAATAAGTCGATAAGTGAATACTAATAAATTAGAAAAAAAATATATATTTTTTTTATAACTTAAACTTTCGTTCATAAGCTTAACCTTGATAGCCAAACGTGCCAAAAGCAAATTTCGGCAAAGTGTTCTGCACGTTTTGTCAACAGAATAGCGACAAAATTGTAGTACAATTTGCTATATCAAGTGATGTCGGCAAAATATGCGACAAATATATACAATAT
This sequence comes from Odontomachus brunneus, assembly GCF_010583005.1. Lineage (NCBI taxonomy): Eukaryota > Metazoa > Arthropoda > Insecta > Hymenoptera > Formicidae > Odontomachus > Odontomachus brunneus. The sequence goes on along the minus strand of NW_022639588.1, from coordinate 525,291 downwards.
TGCGACACGACCTGTTAGCAAGCGTGATAACAAACTGCTGGCAAAAATTGGATAAGCTATCATTAGTAGTATGACAGCATATTAACGGGAGCGGTGCACTTGGACACGGTGCATTTGGACACAGCCAATCACAGCACCGTGTGATTAGAGACATTTGTAGGGTCCCTTGGAACAGCGACTTATGATTGGACTGTGTCCAATTGTCCCGTGTCCAACTGATATACACCCCATATTAACAGCAGAAACTGAGCAAATCGTGTCGAGCAATGTGTGATAGTAAATTTGCAGCAAACAGCGAGCAAGATGGGCCGAGCAACGCGTGACAGCAAATTTACGGCAAAAAGCGAGTAAGACGTGCTGAGCAACGTGTGACGGCAAATTTGCGGCAAAAATCGAGTAAGATGTGAGGAGCAACATATCCACACGCTATGCAATATTGCAGAAATATTACAACCTAGATAACCAAGCGTAATTTAGCATATCAAGCAAACAAATTGCATGTTTTACTGAGTAGTTGATATTTGGTTGTCATCATCATAAGCGATGGGCTACCAAATTCAGCAACATAAGTGGTAATATATGTAATTAATTGATGAAATTTTAAGAGCAAACGATCAGCAACAATAGTACGGAAGGTGGCAAACAACATGATGGCAACATGACAAGAACTGATGACTTGTCTTTGCGTCAATAATATTTTGATGGTAACGTGACAACAACAACAGAAATGGAAATTTTTTCCTTGATTTGCTTTTTATTTGCTTTCAATCGTTGAAGTTTCTAAATTACATGTTTTTGCCGACAAAGTGTGAACGATAAGTAATTTTCATATATTTACAACAATTTGTCAATAAGAAACACACTGTACACGAATTTAAAAAATAATTTTTTTTAATTTGGCAATCTTATATGTTATATGACTATTATTTGGTGTTCGCTAGGTATGTTATAACATACTCTGAACACTACCCAGATAAAAAAATGTGTTCATTCTGAGCTCATATTGTATTCATGTATTTTCAAGCATGAGGACAAGAATAAACACCGATGCGGACTCAAATGCGCCTCAGAATATAGACATGTTATGATGTCACAAAAATACTTCATTTAATAATAATAATCAACATCATGTCAAGAATTTGCAACATAATTTGTACATCATTTGTGTGCATTTGGTGCTCATGTCATGAGATCACATAATGATCTTTAAAAAAGTATCAAATTAGAGTCATAGTATGAAGTCATAGTATGAAGTCACATTGTGATGAAACATGATCATTACTCATTTCTATCTGGGTATTACAGTATATTATTAAGGCTGGTTTACAATAAGTCGCAAACAACATTGCGGGTTACAAGTCTCAAGAAATAGACCAATCACAGTCGCATGTGAGGTAAATAATTATTGTCATTAGTTAATTTCTCGCAACCCGCAACCCGCGACGCTGTAGACCGGCTTTTGCGACTTATTATGCAATATGCGACTGTTAATTTCTTGAGATTTGCAACCCGCAATAAGTTTGCGACTTATTGTAGACCGATCTTAATATTACACTGTAATACATAACATGGTAATATTTGTGAAATATTGTAGTAATATATCTCAGTCATATATCACCCAGTAAGCAAGGAACATTAAATTAACGTTTAGAAACGTTGACTTCATATGCATTGTTTGGACATTTTTTAATAATATTGCATTTATATTTTTCACATGTTATTTTGTGATATGATTTTTCTGAATGTTGTTAAAACTTTTTAAAAACATTACAAAAAATATATTTTTTAAATGTTACTTTAACATTTATTTGAAATTAATACAACATCTTAAAAATATTTATGCCGATTAAAATACTATGGTAACCGTATTTCAACATTATTGAAACTTCCAAATCGCGGTCAAAATATATTCATAATGATGTTTGATACAATATTAAACACTATATATTTGACAATATTACAGGTTCTTCAATATTATTGTAGTAACGTTGTATTAATGATTTCTTGTTTACTGGGCACATTCCAATATAATACAATATTACAGAAATATTACATAATGATATATCGTGTTATAATATATATACTAATACTATTGCGATATTATATTGCTATATATCGTAATGTAATATCTCAATAATATATCCTATATATTTCAATCCTACTGCAATATTAATACAACCTAAGTAGCACAGCAGTATCTGTAAAGCGCTCAGAAAGCGCTTTTGCAGGTGTTTTACTGTTATAAAAGCGCTATATGAGCGCTTTGCAAGTGCTTTATACTACTGGGTGCTTTTGTATTGTGGGAATATTACTGTAATATTTCTGCAATATTATACGCTGTGTGGGATCCCATTATTTTTAACGTTTTAAAAATGTTTTTTCAAATGTTTTTTAAATTGTAATATTTTGTAATGTCAACACCTAGATATATTTTACATAAATATTTTATGCATATATCTCTGACTTCTCTTTTATTATATGAAATATTTAAACTATAAATAGTTTATTTTTGTGGTTGTACTAAATAATATTGTAAGAAAATTATAATTAATATTTCGGCTGCGCGCGCACATATAGAGATAATAAAAAACATTTAGTATCAGTTGAAGAAGTAGCGCAGTAGTCAAGGTGGTAAATTAGTAGGAACCTGGAGGTGTCTGAGGTCTCGAGTTCACGTCCGACCAGTCCTGAGTAAATTTTTAGGTGCAAAAAAGTGAGAAATCAGGTAAAAGAGATAAAATTCATTTGAAATCAACATAAGCTGACTAGTTGCAATCGTTTCTGCAAGATATATTTTTCAATATTTTTTTTAACCAGTGTCATATGTCATTGTTACGTCATTTTATGTAAAAAAATGACATTTAAAATGTAGTCATTATCTGGTTAATTTGAAGGATAAATGACGTAAATTTCACGTCATTATCACGGCTGTCTGCTACCTGGATATGTCACCATATTATACAAAATCACTGTAATATTAGATTAACATATAGATTATTGTATAGATTAACATATAGATTATTGTAATATTACTGTAATATTAATGAAATATTGTGGAAATATTTCATCCGCGGACTTTTCACATTGCAAAAATATTTCTGCAATATTACTGATATATTGCTTGTAATATTACAGCAATATTGTAAGATTACTACAATATTGATGCAATATTACATTGTTGTGAGAGTATGACGGCAAATTGACGGCAAAAACCGAACAAGTCGTGCCAAATCTCATGTAACATATGAAGGCCATACGAAATGTCTTTGTTAGTGAAGTTGAAGTGGAGTAACATATAGGACGACACAGATTTGAAGAACCAAAGATCTCGAGTTTAAATCCAATGTGGGTAATGAATTTTTTCCAAGACAATATACACTGAGATACTTAAGTTCTGCATGATTAGGAAGAGTTCCAACAATAAAAAACACTGGTGTTATCTCTAAAAGACATAAACAGCATTTCATAGAACTAAAAACTTTAACTAGAACAGTCTATCTATTGCACAGATGTCTACTAAACTAGATTCCTAACAAGGGCTTCGAACGTGTGTCGCGTAAGGCTTCCGGTTGCATGCGAGAAAATAGCGGTGGCGGTGTATGTGAATCAAATAGGCGCATGCGCTTAAAGTTTACTCAGTACTGGGATCCTATTCCGTAACCACTTACCGACAATTGTCGAATCTGTAGACGTAGTTGCACTGCTTTTTTATACCATAGAAAAGCTGCGCAACGATGTCTATCGATCTGACAATTGTCGATAAGTGGTTACGGAATAGGGTCCCTAGTCGGACGCGAACTCGAGACCTCATACATCTTCAGGTTCCTAGTTTACCACTTTGGCTACTGTGCTGTTTCTTCAAATGATACTGAAGTGTTTTTTATTATCCCCATATGCAGTCAAAGCACTAATTATAATTTTCTTATATTATTTGGTATAACCACAAAAATAAACTATTTAGAACTATTAGAACTTATACCCTACTGAAAAATTTCTGTTGAGAAAACAATAGAATTCCCAATTCAATTCTCAGTTGAATTCTCAAATGCCGTTTCCGCAAAAATTCGCATGTAAAATCTCAATTGAGATATTTGTATCTGATGGAAATAATTTATTGAAAATATAATAAACTTTTGCTGAAATGCTTTTGAAAAGCATTCACAATTTTGACCCAATTTCATTAAAATTTCATTATAATTTCATTAATATTTCAGTAATATTTCATAAAAAATGTAGAAAAATTTAGTGAAAAATCATTATTAATTAAAATAGATTGAGAAAAGTATAATAAAGTATTATTTTGTCTAAATAATAAAAAAAAACTATAATTTCATATTTGGTGTCGTTTTATTTATTCGTAAGATTTGCGTGGATTCGATCCCGTGTCACACGGCACCCAACATCCATCTTTAGATGACTATGTGTTGTTCAATGCCTAACCTCAACGATCGTACGGGAACTGGTGATGGCAATGCGCTGTAACGATATCGTGGTGGATTGTATTTACAGTATACTCTTATAGCGTTTAAAAATGTAATGACATATTTATCGGTAAATGTTTCAAAGGACGTAACAACAATCACAATGCAATTAATATTAATATTGATACAATGTTGTATAACTAATCAAACTTTAACATACAACGTGCTCGCAAAAGAGAGAGAATATTCCTTCTTTCTCTCTCTTTTGCGAGCACGTTGTGTTTAAATTTAATTAGTTATACAATATTGTATCAATATTAATCGCATTATGATTATTGTTATGTCCTTTGAAACATTTACCGACAAATATGTCATTACATTTTTAAACGCTATAAGAGTATACTGTAAATACAATCCACCACGATATCGTTACAGCGCATTGCCATCACCACCCTAATAGCACGCAATGTTCAGGGAACGTCCAGTGGATATACATAGAACATAAAATGTCCTCTGAATGTTTTCTGGATGTTCTCTGGACGTCTTTTCAACATGTGTGCTATTAGGGCAGTTCCCGTACGATCGTTGAGGTTAGGCATTGAACAGCACATAGTCATCTAAAGATGGGTGTGGTGTGACACGGGATCGAATCCACGCGAATCTTACGAATAAATGAAACGACACAAAATATGAAATTATAGTTTTTTTTATTTACTATTTAGACAAAATAATATTTCATTATATTTTTCTCAATCTATTTTAATTAATAATGATTTTTCACTGAATTTTTCTACATTTTTAATGAAATATTATTGAAATATTAATGAAATTATAATGAAATTTTAATAAAATTGGGTCAAAATTGTGAATGTTTTTCAAAAACATTTCAGCAAAAGTTCATTATATTTTCAATAAATTATTACCATCAGATACAAATATCTCAACTGAGATCTTTTGCATGCAATTTTTGCGCAAACGGCATTTGAGAATTCAATTGAGAATTCAACTGAGAATTGAATTGGGAATTCTATTGTTATCTCTACGAAAATTTTTCAGTAGGGTAATTATTTCATATAATAAAAGAGAAGTTAGAAATACAAGTATAAAATATTTATGTAAAATATATTTACCTAGATGTTGACATTACAATTTAAAAAATATTTAAAAAAACATTTTTAAAACGTTAAAAATAATAGGATAAGTTTTCTTTTTTTCATTAAAAAGACGTTTTTTCAACGTTTTTTAACGTTTAGAAAAATGTTTTGATTTTTAATATTTAATAAACGTTTATTTTAACATTTAGAACATATTTTTTAAATGTTAACATTTAGAAAAACATTTTTTAAATGTCAAAATAAATGTTTATTAAATATTAAAAAACAAAATATTTTCCAAACGTTAAGAAACATTATTTTAATAAAAAAAGAGAACTTATACCATTATTTTTAACGTTATAAAAATATATTTTTAAATATTTTTTTTTAAATAGTGTTTGTCCATTGAGTAAGAAAAATAACTAGTAAATAAGTAAAAAAATATTATATTCGTAATATTTTTTAAATATTGCTATAATATTGCTAAAGTAATATTTCAAATTAATCTCTTATAGCATAAAATTTTGAAGGGATATCTTGAGGACTTGTGTGGACATTTAGAAGTCTTCGGAATATTTTTAAGATATTCTGAGGACTTATACAGACATTTAGCAATCCTCTGGATGTCTTTGGGACATGTTTTAAATCTTGTGCTATGTGGGATGCCACTACAATATCTCTGCAACATTGCACTGCAATATACAATGTTGCAATGTTATTATTACATGAAAATATATCTATAAGAATAGTAAACTTATTTTTCGAAAAAGAAATTCGTCTATAACATGGTAAATTAAACGTTATCATAATGTCATTTTGCAAAGTCATTTTGACGTCTTAAAACATGACGTTAAATACACGTCCTTAAAGAACAAATGACGTTACTAACCAATAGTGGTAACATATTGACGTCAAAATAACGATAGCTTGCTGCCTGGGGACGTTCCTTACACGTCCCTTGGATAAAGTTTGTTGATAATTGTCTTTTTTCTTATGAACATAATTTCTTACTTTACATGTAAATAATGTTAATATATATGTAAATTGTCTGTGTTAGATATATGTTAATAAAGGAAATCAATACATTTTAATAAAGGAAATCAATACATTTTATCAATAATAATTAACGTTGTTTCGAGTTAAAGTAGAACATTCTACAGATGTTATGAGGATGTCTGATATAATTTGTGGCAAAGAAATATGTCCTCAGGTAATCCTATAGATTATGTTTCAGTTGGATCAAACTGGGACATTCTGATCAAATTAGGATATCCTACGAAGATCTATTGCTATGTGGGGAAGGCTTTCTCCGACATTAAATCTGCCCTATTGAAAAATTTCTGTTGAGATAACAATAGAATTCCCAATTCAATTCTCAGTTAAATTCTCAAATGCGGTTTCCGCAAAAATTTGCATGTAAGATCTCAATTGAGATATTTGTATCTGATGGAAATAATTTATTGAAAATATAATGAACTTTTGCTGAAATGCTTTTGAAAAGCATTCACAATTTTGACCCAATTTTATTAAAATTTTATTATAATTTCATTAATATTTCGATAATATTTTATTAAAAATATAGAAAAATTCAATGAAAAATCATTATTAATTAAAATAGATTGAGAAAAGCATAATAAAGTATTATTTTGTTTAAATAATAAAAAAACTGTCACTTTATATTTTGTGTCATTTCATTTATTCGTAAGATTCGCGTGAATTTGATTCAGTGTCGCACGCTACTAACGTTACCGAGTTTTTCTATCTTTATCGCTCCTTAGGCTACGTTTAGATTCCTCATCCGGGTACACTCTATTACTAGAAACACTATAATATATGTAACATATACTATAGTACTTCTAATATTAGAGTGCACCCAGGTAGGGAATCTGAACGCACCCTTAGATGTACAACAAAGATAGAATGACACGGTAGCGTTGAATAGCGCTAATAGCGAGTTCCCCGAACGCACCTTTTAAAGTTATAATAGTAGTCCATATTTGAACTCTTCTTATAAACAGTGCAAATTTTTTTCTTTTCGGAAAAGTATGAATAATTAAAACTCTAATTATTCAAAAAATATTCCATTTCTTTACAAGCATTGAAGGAAATATCCTAATCGTTTGATAACACGTATATTCGTTCACAATAATTGTAAACATTTTAAGATATGAAGAAAAAAGATTATATTTGGACTTTTTCCTATACGGTATAATCTATAAGACGAAGTTCAGCCTTCTGATAATGTCGCGTTCTTTCTCTCCATAATCAACGGCAGACATCGGCAAGTGTATCTAACCGACTGTCGGTAGTCAGGTCTTCGGCCTTCACCATCGATAGTCTGATACAGACTTAAGGATGTATCTGAGATACAATCGGTGACAAAAGTGTTTGAAAAACGAAAAATTTTAATATCTGCTTCAAACGTGTTGTAAACCTAGTGATAAGTGATATGAATAGTGGCTAACATATTTCTTATTTAAAAAGTTATTTTTTACTTTCTCAACAGTTTATTACTTTTATTTGCTTTTTTCAACTTTCTATAATAAAACTTTTGGCAAGAAAAATGCCTTGAATTCAACTTTAGAATATTAAATTTCGTATTTATTTAACATCAACATCCATCAGTGCAAAGAAAATAAAAATAATTGGAATAAGTTAAAACAAGTAAATATGCATTGTCTGAACAATAACTATCAGTATTACTTGTTGTTATTATAAATATTTAATGAAAAAAGTCAAACGTAGTAACAGCGTACCATGTAGTTTGTGGCTTGTACGTTGGCAGTAATGCACTATGCAGGCAGGTTAGATGAAAAAGCCTCAAATTTCACACTTATCCTATTGTTCATCGAAATTATTTAATTTGTATTCTTGTCTTCTGCATGAAACAATGCAGACAAAACAAGAATTTACGACGTAACTTTATTATACTTTATTATATTGATTTATAGGTTATTTGTTTGATACACCAGCTGATTGCAACGTTGCCGCATTTCCACAGTCCAGTTACTAACTTCTTACGACAATCGCAAAATTGTCACAAATAAAAATTAATTTCTCTGAAACCGTGTTGCAAAATTAATCAAATTTTGCAAATAATTCCGATAATTCAGGATATATGTATAAAAATACTTAAATTTTTGGTACTATTTTTTCTATACGTTTTTACTCACTACATTCAGGAAAGTTGCTTTTGCTGTAAGAATACATGTAAAATTAACATAATAATTACTTTTCAACGGTTTAGTGAATCGATTTGAGATTTTTTTCAATATATTATAGATAATTAAAGAAAAGTTACCAAAGTTTTATCAAATTGGTACTATTTTTATATAGCTCAGGTACTTAATGCTCTTCGTATTATCTGATCTTCTACCGCGATAGAACTTAACATGGCACTATGAATCAGCCATAACCGTCAAACCTTGATCAAGTGGGGATAATCCGACAGCCATGGAGAGGGGAACGCTGGTGGGGAGACCGGGTGCACAGTGTCGGTTCTGCAGAGAACTTTGGAGTATACAGGGTTAGCAGCCCCGACAACGCGGAGCTTTCACGTGGTGTGGACTCGTCTCGACTGCACTGCGTGCATACCTTCGTGCGGCTCGCACAGACCGCACGGACATCAGTATACTTCGAGAGTTGCTCCGAGTCGGTCGACGACCGCGCTTCTCGCTCCGCTCAACTTCACGCATAAAACAAAACTCTCTTCAGTTCGAGATCGTCCGCAGACGTGTGTGATATTTTTGTTTAATTTTTGTTTCCTCTTAATTGAGGCAAGAGAGCAGGATAGTGCGGCAAGCAACACGACCGGGATCGCGCCATTCGTGATCGTCGCATCGCTCCTTCGACGGCCTGCCCGCTCATGTGATTGGTGACGATGATCATGAGCGGTTAGTCGTTGCGTTTCATTCGCCTGTTTGCTCGCTCGTGCACGTGTTATCCTCAGTGAGATCGATAACGGACATACCGGCGGTTCCCGCCGACGACGACGACGACAACGGCGGCAGCGGCGGCGGCGGCGATATCGACTTTCCGCTCACCCGCTCCGCTGCACTCCGTTACATTACATTACGTTACGTTACGTCGCTGGAGCGGCGTCGCGACGCTGTAAACAACTACCGATTCATCACGGGAGCCCGGCGGGCGAATACGTTTGTTTACTACGGCGTGGTTGCAGTCAGTCCATACGACCGTCATTCGTTCTACTTTCGATTCGCGTTACGTCGGATCGTCGGGCGCGCGCGAATGCGAGATCGCAGCGACGTGTTAGGTGATTAGATTGTCACTGTATTCACTCGCTCATTCGCTCGACGGGCGGCGGGAGATCACGTTCGACCGTGAGGACGCAGCGAGAGACAACCGTAATCGGATATAAGGCACGTTTGTGCGGGGGGCATCGGGCGGCGAGAGGTGCGCGTGAGCCTCTCGCTCCTTTTATCGGCGAACGATGGAGGACAATGGTCAAGGGAACCCGGGCAGCAGCACGGTGCTCGAGGAGATCTTCTATGTGACGTCCAAGCGGAACACGTACTACAAGGTGCGCCTGACGGAGAAAGGTCTGAGCCTGCACAAGGAGCACAACGGCGCGACCAAGAGCGAGACAATCGCCTTAGGCGACATCATTGGCTGCAGGTGCATGCGCTCGAAGCGCAGGAACGCGGGAAGCTGCGCCTGCCGACCGGGCGCGTCCAAGTCGCAGGTGAAGCTGGTGGAGTCGTCGGCGGAGACCTATCAGGCGTATTACGACGAGCTCGACACGTCCGCTTACCTCTACATATACGCGTACGCGTTGAAGAAGACGCGCGTTAAGGGCGGCCTGAGGCGCGAACGCACCACCATCACGCTGCGTTTCCGCAGCTTCGACAAGTATGAGGACAATTTACGTGAGGCGAGCAGGTGGCGGCTGGCGATCAAGTGCCTGGTCGCCAATGCACCCGTGCCCAAGAACCTCATGAGTCCCAGCCATGGCAATCTTGACGCGTTGATGGGGGGTGAGTCAGTGTGTATATCTATGTTTGCGATTCAAATGCTTATTTCTCGGAAAAAATGTTGCCAGATAGACATATCTCGGCATAGTGTCTGCCAAGTCATTAGCGCGCGAAGTTGCGTACTCATACAAGCTTCATTAATAGGTCTGTTCGTTTTCGAAGAACTTCTGAATTATACTAATGCTATAAGTTAGAGTGAAAGAAAGTATATTCGTTTCATTCTGCCCGTTTCTACTAACTTTGGTTCATTTAACCAGCTGGTTATTCCAACGGAATTGACTAATCGCATCTGCCAGTTCTGACTAACGAGAAGTGCGATTGATCAATTCAGTTGAAACAATCAGCCGGTTAAGTTAACTAAAGTTGATAGAAATTGACATTATTGCACTAATTGAGAAGTTCTTCGAAAACGAATAGATCTAATGCACCAACATTTACTAGATGAAAAATTATTAGATATTTTGGACTGTATTTTTCTACATATGTACTCATCATGTGTGTCAAGCATCCGAGGAATCGGGGACGATTCAAAGCAAACGCAATAGTCAGTTTGAGGTTTAGTTCGCGTAAGTTGTTGTTTTCTGTCCGCTCATGCGTTACGCATAATTACGTAGCAGAAAAGGAAGTAATATACTTCCGTCTACAATATGCGAAGTAAGCTTGAGATAAGTTGGAGTAATAAAAATTTATTTCGCTTTATGTCTATATTCTAATTTTTTTTATACTAGAAGTTTCTCTTTTTTAATTTCTTCATTTTTCTTGTCCTTTATTTTCTTCTATTTCTTTTACTTCATTTTTTTTACTTAAAACGATAACTTCCGATGTAAAGGAGTTCGAATATAGACGTAAGCGAGATAAATTATTTTTATCTCTTAGTCAAACTTCTTATGCTAAACTTACTCTGCATATTGTAGACGGCCACTTGTTTTTATCAATCTCTTACTCTTTTTATAAGAGATCTTGGAAGATATTGCTCATATGTCAATATCCAGGTTTTTTAAATATATTTTTCTGCTGATTATCTGTAACGTACGAGTGAGCAAAACATTATCTTACGCGAATTAATACTGCAATTCTAAGCAAATATACGAGTAAGTCGTAAAATTCATAGTTTACGAATCAATTGTAGTGTTGGTAAAATTCACAAGCCATAACATTATTGACAACTCATTGACAACTTTTAGTCGTAAGATTTATGAGAAATCGTAGATATTTACGAGTTATCGTATGACATATGGTCTGCATAGAATAGATCTATTCATAGGTTCTTACGAGTCTTACGAGAATAAGTTACAAGTTTTACGATTTTGCCTAGAATTGCAGTATAAATCTGTCAAACAAACTGTTAAACAAACTGTCAAACTATCACGGTTGCTTCCGAACAATGTTCTCGATTTTTCGGATATTCGATATTATCATGATAAAGGCACGTATAGAAAAAAAGAATACGACTAAAATATTTAGTAATTCTATATTTAATAAATGTTTGGGCATTAATAATATTGCGTATATGTGTGTATAACAAAAATTTTTTTAGTATATAAAAGAAGTTATTTGAGATGTCATGAAAAATTATGGTAGCGATATGATAGACAATGTGGTAGCGATATTCTGATGCCATAAAAATTGCTTATCTTGCTGGAAAGAAGAATTAATTCGGAATTATTGTAGTAATAAAAAGTGAATGTTTTTATGGAAATTACGGAAATTAATAAATTTCTTAAAACAATATTTTTTGTAAATATGTGTTGTTGCTATTAATAGATTTACTTCTGAGATATTGTCCTCTAAAGTCAAAAAGAGACCCTAAAATATCCATTTTTAATTATTTTATTTCTTCGAAAATAAAAAATCCTCGTATATGTATCGCGCGATAGACAATGATACTATAAAATATTTGTACCTACTTTAAGATCAAAATTACGACCTGCAGTTTTAGCATCATCCATAAGGCGATTTTGCATTATCATTAATAACTCGAAAACAATTGAAATTTCGTTTTCCAAAAATATGTGTATTTTCTTTATTCTACTAATAATATGTGTTGTTACAATAGCATCACAGAGTACACATCAAATGTTTGCATGCTGTTTATCTATATAATCGACGAAGAAAAGATTACAAAGTTCTTTTTTCAACGAGTTTCGCAACGCATCAATGAGACAATTCGCTTCATAGAACAATGTTCATAGTTCGATCTTATATGTAAGATCGTCTTAAGTTTATCTTAAGATGTTGTAAAAGTCGATTCATTTCCTGTATAACGTTTTGAGATGAAATTAAGACGACTTTAAATATAAGTTTCTGCACATTTCCAGCTATGAATAACTATTCTAGTAATTGTTATAAGATACATTTCTTATTCAATTGGAGTTCTTGGTGACCGACAGGTCTATTCTGTAACTTTTCGTGTCACTATGTTAAGGAGATTTCTCATGCGTCAACCAAAGAAAGAGCGGATTGAAATGTTTTATGCAAAAACTGTTAATATCATCAATGAAAAGTTTTATTATTAGTAGAATAAAGAAAATACGCATATTTTTGGAAAACGAAATTTTAATTGTTTTCGAGTTATTAATGATAGTGCAAAATCGCCTTATAAATGATGCTAAAATTGCAGGTCATAATTTTGATCTTAGGTACAAGTATTTTATTTATAGTGTCATTGTCTATCGCGCGATATATACGAAAATTTTTTTATTTTCAAAGAAATAAAATAATTAAAAATGGATATTTTTGTCTCTTTTTTACTTTAGAGGACAATATATCAGGAGCAAATCTATTAATAGAAAATCGCTCTTATACGTAGAAAAAAATGTTTGTTTGAATCAACCAATTTCTGATGAAATATGAACAATTTAGAAGTTTCCATTGAAATTATCAGAATTTTGTTAATATTAATCAGAAATCTTGATAAATTTAAACTGAATTCTGATAATTTCTGATATAGCATAACATCTAAATTGGAATATGACATTTTATAAAAAAAGACGTCCCTGAAACGTTTTTAAAACGTCTTACGTCCCGATTTTAGACGTGTTGTGTGGATTCAACCGGAATTGTTCATATTTCATTTGAGATTGGTTAATCCAACCGAACTTTTTTTTTCGTCTATATAAAAGAACATCTATATAAAAGAATATTTCCGTCTACATAAGAGAATAATTAAAGAGTAATTTTCTTCCTCCAAATTAGAGTATGATTGTTTAATTATTTACCGAGAAAATCTAGGTTCGTTGAAACATGTTTAGAAGGAAACGCGTTTCAAGTTAGTGTATTCGGTTATCGTTGAGTTCCCGTATTCGTTCGACACAGTTTGGGATTATTTCTTTTTGCCACTTTTTTGACGTGTTGCCGATGAATGCCGTTTTTCTGTAGCTGTAGCGCATACTGCATACTGCATTGCGATATTTAGAAAAATCCTTCAGACCAATTCTCAGATTTATAAGTTCTAAAACTCTTATTAGAGAAAAAATTCCCTCATTGAAAATAATTGTGATCAAATAAAAAGCAACTTATATTGCAATTTTAAACAAAATCGTAAAACTCGTAACTTGTTCTCGTAAAACTCGTAAGAACTTATGAATTGATCTGCAATTCTATGCGGACCGTATGTTATACGATAACTCGTAAATATCTACGATTTCTCGTAAATTTTACGATTAACTAGAAGTTGACAGTAAAGTTACGGTTTGTGAATTTTACCAACATTACGATTGATTCGTAAGCTACGACTTTACGATTTACTCGTATATTTGCTTAGAATTGCTGCATTAGTAACTATGGCCAGAGGCTATATTCTGTACACGTGTACTGACAATTGTTGGTTCGGTATATGTCATTGCGTAGCTATTTTATGATATGATTATACTGGCGCAACGTTATCTAACACATACTGATCCGACAGTTGTCGGTAAACGTGTGCAGAATAGCACTCCAGAAGTCAAGGTGCTTCGAAGCTATCTTCTAAATCATCGAATTGAAACTTCGATTACGATTTTTGTCATTCTAGTCAGGAAACATCTATTCCGTCTATATCTATTTCCGAGTAATTACTAGAAAATGTCTATTTCTGAATGATTACTAGTCAAAAAACATTATCTATTTTCAAATTATTACTAGTCAGAAATAGTCTATCTGTCTATTTATTTCCGATTGGCTATAGAGGAAAGAAGTAATCCCAGGGATATTTTTTAGGAAGGGTCCTATTGTTGTAGCGTGGCAAGCGCGCTTACCGGAATTTAAACTATCTGCGGGACGCTTTCATAAATTCTCTTATATCTTCACCATTTGCACGAATATTATAAGGTTACATACGGCCGAACGATTTGAAAACGCTCAAAGTTTGAATTCTTCCGCTGATCACATTATTAACTTTATCAAGATGATCTTTCGACGGATGATTCTTCAAACTTTTACTTATATATGAAGCCCATTGCAAAAAGTTGAAAAACGTTGTTATTACTGTTTCCATGAAGTTAATTGTCTCTAATTGGCATTCTCGATTCCCAAAAAATCTCCGATACTATTCATATAAAATAAACAAAATTTAAACCTGTTAAAGAAGATAAACAAAACTAGTATTTGTTGTGATCGATTTTTAATAAAATTTTTAACATTCAAAGTTGATCAACTTTTCGCTAAAATTTTCTGTTTTGTTTATAAAACAAAAACTATGATAGATATCGAAGAGATCCTATGAGACTAGATAATCTTGCTAAGAATATTTATGCAAAACAACAGATCTAATAGTTCATGAAATATTTTGGGCACTAATTTTGAAAACAGCTTTGAAAAAAATACTTTTAAAATTTTAGGTAAAGTTTAGATATTGTTTATACGTTTAAAGTTTATATTCAATTTGTACAAAGTCATTGATTTCGAGTTCATATAATACGTCATTTTTAGAGAATTCAGCTTTATAGTTTTCTTTGAATTTCTTCCGATATCTTGCCTCTTTGATCTAATGTCGTGCGCCTAGAGACAACGAATTGATAAGCATTTATGCCCACTGATATATCCATAGACTGAATTACTTTTAATAATATATGTTTCTTTCGTTAAAAATATGTGATACTATATATGCAGCTATTTCCATAAACAATGTTGGCTCTACAATTGTATTCTTTCGGTGTGATTTTTCAAATGACGTTGTTCAAACTTTTATATTATTTTTCATTTTATTATTTTACACAAATTCACCAAACAACATTCTCTAATAAACTGCCCTTTGAAATCTTTGTATATTCTTTGCTTAATAGCATTGAGAACATCATTAATAGTTTATAATCACATTGCTTCTGCTATGCTTCATAGTCATCGTGTTTGAACATCTTATTTTTTTCATATCTTTTCTGAATTGTTTGCCTAAAAGTTCTACACCTTTGAACGAATTTCATCTTTTTATATTCAACATATAATTTTCATTATACTAATTCATTATACTTTCAGCTCGACATTTTAAGAACGACTAATTTAAACATTCTGTTCTTAGAAATTTTAGCTTGGAACTGTACTATCACACAAAAATAACCTTCTAATAAAATTTAAAAGAAAGTTATGAAGAAGGCTGAAAAAGTTTTTGATAAAATAATAGGGATAAAGTAAAATGTAGGAAAAACCGGAGCTATATCCCTGTTTAAAATATTTGATAGAAAATGATTGGATAAGATTGAAATGGATAGAATTCCTATATTGATTTATATGACTTATTATGCACCAAAGCTGTACAACATAGACTTTCTATATATTTTATATTTAATAATTATATTTTATGATACTATTCTTTTCAATAATCGTGAATATTGATGTTTGTATAATAAATTGATATTTCTGAATCATAGTACATATCGTATTATATATTTATTATTATTTTATAATAAACTACTTATAATATTCTTTCATAATAATTCTACTTATAAAACGGTCTACGTTATAAAATGGTCAGATAAAAATGAAAAGAATATCTACGTAGTTTAATCATATCTTATTATGCTACTCTTTTCCATCATATTAAATATGAAAGTTAGTATAATCAGTTTATATTTATCAATTATAAACAATACATGGTATATAAATTCACTTACGAAATTTCGTAAATGAGTTGTGAAATATGTGAATCAAAATCACCATAAAATATGACAGACAAATTTTCTATCATTTTCTATCCAATATTTTAAGCAAGAATGGCTCCAAGGATACGTTTGCTCATGTGCTTTTTAATATTTATTTTGAGAGAAATAGTGGATATAAAATCGCGAAATAGTTCTTTTAGAACATAAATACTTTTCTCCGAGTCTCATTAAAATTGAAATAATATTATAGTTAAAAAATAGAAAAAAAGAACTGATTTTCATTACTTTTATTACGTAATAGTATTTGTATTTTTTTCTGTACAACCAATATGACGTAAACTGTGCAGAAAAATATTAGAGTACTGTCGGTAAAGTTTTCAGCTTCCGCATCCTCTTAAGGGCCGGCAAAAGGGCCGTGAAGACTCTTGCGGAGACTCCAGAATTACTAATCAGGATACATATTTTATATGTCGCCTTTTTTATCTTGCGCTGTTGGGCAACAGAATCCAATACCAAGACAAAATAGCTATATCGCTGCATATTCGTTTTTTGGTTATTATAAAACAAAATATATGATTAACAGAGTCGCGTGGTGGGCATTAATACATAAAAGAAAATTGCCTCTATCATGTTTATATAGTCACAATAATTAGTTGCCTGAGAATTTGTAAAATATATTGAAATTCTAAAATATAGAACATCTAGCCCCGGCCTCCTCTACACGTTTGCACTGTTAAATATTGGAGGGTCAAATTTAAACCAATTTTTTGAGTTAAATAATATTTAGTTATTTTTAACTATCATGTGTGTCAAAACTTACTATTTTAACACAAAACGTGTGTTTAAAAAAACAACCACATCTAATCAACCCATTTAAAACAATATTAAGTCATTTTTTACTAAAACAAAGGTTACATTAACGTGCACATAATAAAAAATAAACTAAATTTTAGTCAAATTTAATACATTTCTTAAGTTAAATTATTTAACTCCGTTACATTAGTTAAATTAACGATATATTTAGTAGGAGCAGTGGCGACTTATAGGAATGGATAAAAATAACTCAAATTGAGTATAATTTGACACTACGGATTTAACAGTGTGCGTGCCAATCCATCACAGCTGGATTTATTCGAAATGTTATAATTCGGATATTTTTATGAGAGATTTAATTATAGCCTATAATTTGGAGGAAATTTTTTTGAAGGATGATACTGTCGAAAAATATTATTTTCAAAAAATCAAATTTTTGAATCTCTACGGATGTATATATGTCATAGAAAAACATATTCTTAATGGTTCATACAATAAAAATGTATAAAAAATCGTTTTTTATTAGAAGTATATGAGACAACTGCTTAATGTAACATACATTATTTTATAACGCATCACTCGCGAAGATGATGTTTGTATTGTTATCAGATTGTGTACATTTTATGTTATGAGTTAATTATTCTTTCGGCATATTCAGGAATATAATACACAAAGAATGTGAGAAGAAAGTAAGAAAAGATAATAATATTGTATATAAATCAGAACGAAACTTTTAAATTAATAATTGATAACTATTTCGATTGTGCGGTACATTGTTCGACAAACAGATATTTGCAAAAAAACATTAATATTGTTTGTTTTGGCTTCTGAGTTAGCGTTGCGCTTTTGGTCGGATTATTTATCATTAATTGAACATTAATAACGTACGTGTCAGAAAGTTACAGAGTAAGCCTTAATTGTATATGATTGATTATTCAATACCGGATGTATTCTGAAGTCCAAGGTAAAAGTGTTGTTTTCCTTCTACAGAATATATACTCGTTTGCACAACTGTTTGAACATATTTTTCCCGATAAAGTTAAGAGCGCATTAAATGATCACAATTGAAATTCACTACAGGGTTAGTAAAATTCCAAATTTTTTTTTATAACATGCATGATAGTGATAAAATCGGTATTTTCTGGAAAAATGGTAAAAACTAACTTTTCTATTAAAAATTATACAACATATATGTTAATTATATCATTCAAGCAGAAGTTGAAGCTTTTTAAAAATCATTCTTTTTTGAAAAAACTAGAAATATGAATAAAAGAACGTGATAGAAACCGTTAAATAAAAATGATCATCTTTCTGCGGATTTTATTAATTTCGTAATGCACTTACATAATTGTCTAGCTCTGCGTTAATTGTGAGGATGTATTCCAATTTAAACTCTATCTCCTCCCAAATCTATGACAGATTAGGAATCGATACAATAAATTAGTTTTTGTTACAAGATGTTGAATGATAAACATGAACCACAGATCTGCATTTGTAAAAATTTTTAATTCTATTATTATGTCTTTCTCATTACTTATTGTGTTTTTCTCATTAAAAATTAATATAAAATCTACTAGCATATCTCCAAAGCTTTTGTCTAAAAAAATATGTTTTATATATTAATTTAAATTAAAAAAGACTTTATTATTATATTAGTTCCGTTTTTCTAAGGATTAGTATGATTAATTAAAGCAAAAATATATTTCCACATAAAGCTGTATAAATATATAAATAAAGTTGTATAAAAAAATATATATTATTTATTTTTATAATTTTTGCTAATTGTATAAAATCTAGGACGGTAAAAACCGGAATTTACCACAATTTTTTCTATTCACTAGATTTTTTCGGCTAAACTTAACTACTCTTATAGGCTTACGTGGTAATCGGTTATAATAAGAAAGTGAGACAATACGCGATGAAAATATTGTATCTTTTATTGTTTTTACTTCTTATCTGACAGATAAGAAGTAAAAATACTTATATTTTTCTTGAATCTCTCATTGTAAATATAACGTGAAATGTCTCACATATTATCACTTCGATTTCTGTCATAACGGATTATCGCCTAGTTGAAAAAGAAGTGAAGTTTTCAATAGAAATTTCCAATAAGTTGGAAAGAAGCGATCAAGACATATTTCTAGTAAATACATATTTCCAAATAAATACTTCCATGTTTCCTTATCGTTATCTTATGTATTAAATTTCTCGATAGCTTGCGGACAACTTCCGTTTTCTCCAACCTATCTTCGCGAAAGATATCTTGAGTGGTTTCTGGACGTTTACTTACAAGGAACACTAGCAACTAAAAAATTCAAAAAATTCTGTAACTTTGTGTGCAAGTAAAGTAGTTCGTCTGTAATACAAAACTATTTTTTGTTTGTGCGGAATTACAGTTTTAGGAGGTGAAACACCCTGAAAAAATCGATTTTTTTCTTTTGAAGTGAATATCGTCGAAACTATAAGAGATAGAAAAAATTTTCCAAAGTGAAAATTGAATGATTTCAAGAGTACTTTAGAATTATAATAAAAAATGTTTTAAAAATAGGGGTGGGGTTGGGAGAATATAATAAATAAACAATAAAAAAAATTTTTTTATTATAGTTCTAAAGTACTGTTTAAATCATTCAATTTTCACTTTGGAAAATTTTTTTTATCTTTTATAATTTCGACGATATTTGCTTCAAAAGTAAAAAAAACCCTTTTTTCAAAAGGGTGTTTCACTCTCTAAAACTATAATCCCGCACAAACAAAAAATAGTTTTGTGTTATGGATGAACTACTCTACTTGCACACAGAGTTTCAGAATTTTTTGAATTTTTGAGTTGCCTAGTATTCCTTGTTAGTACATTGCAGTGCGTATATTTATTGAAAGCTTGTCGCAAACTTCCCGCACGTTATCTTAACATCTAATTGTTCACTTCGTGTGTTGCCTTTGCAGGAAAGTGTTACTTGGTTGGTCAATAATAGATTACTATTGTTCAATAATTTTATTACTAATAAAGGTAATTATACCTATCGATTTCAATAATTTTAATATACAGGGTGAGTCATTTTAGTCTATGGATCCGAATATCTTCCAAATTACGGTATCTACAAAAAAATGGTTTAGATAAAAGTTGACCAGGACAGAGGGGGTCATTCAATTGTACCATTGGTTTTGACCTTGAGGTCAATTTTGAAGGTTACTTCAAGGTCACGATGGTTTTTTCTAATGGGACACCCTATTTTTGACTGCGGATTTCGAAAGAGCGGAAAATTTTACATCAAACTTGTCTTATGAAAAAATTGTTTTTGCGACCTTGGAAAGGT
>NW_022639588.1:495104-498444 GCF_010583005.1 Odontomachus brunneus | reverse complement strand
AGTTTGATGTAAAATTTTCCGCTCTTTCGAAATCCGCAGTCAAAAATAGGGTGTCCCATTAGAAAAAACCATCGTGACCTTGAAGTAACCTTCAAAATTGACCTCAAGGTCAAAACCAATGGTACAATTGAATGACCCCCTCTGTCCTGGTCAACTTTTATCTAAACCATTTTTTTGTAGATACCGTAATTTGGAAGATATTCGGATCCATAGACTAAAATGACTCACCCTGTATATTATCAAGGTCATCGAATTTACATATTATGCAATATAATTTCTTTGTTAATAACTTTTTAATAAACGATTCGCGCCAGCTAAAATCATCGCAACATTATTCAGGGTAATGACCTTGGTAACACATACTAAAATTGAAATTAGGAAGTGGTCCCTATCTCTGTATAATTACTTTAGTAATTAAGCAGTACTTTAGAGAAATTCAGTGATTATAGCGACAGTAATAATTACTAATGTGTTATTGAGTTCTTGTGATTAATTATTGATATGATTATTCCCTAATAACGAGAAAAATGAGTATATATCTTCTCGTGATTAGTATGACTTGTTTCATATCTTATACTTTTTATATTAATTTATTATTTGCTCTAATTCATTATAATATTCAATTACAAATCTAAAAGTACTCATGTATCATTATTAGTTCACTAATATACATTATATCAATATTAGTCGCATTCCGATTATTGTTGAGTCGTTTTCAACCAAGGTCTGTGGATTGGTAATAGTTCCGAAGGAAAGATCTTTTTATTAGCGGCCATTTTTGAACTATTTGTATTATTGCATTTGTGTATGTGTATATACTATATTCAAGTATCTCCCGATACATATATAAAACATATATGTATGTTGGAAAATACTTGAATATATACACACACACAAATATATGGCTAAAAAATGGCCGCTAAGACCACTAATAGAACCTTCCTTTCGCACTGTTACCAATCCACAGACCGTGGTTTTCAACATTTGTCAATAAATATATTATTGCAATGTTTTGGAATGATATAAACAAGTCAATTATAAACAGCGGTCGTAAAAAAAAATTTTTGTGAAAGCTACGAGGATTTTCTTTCTAACTATTCGCTTCATTGGTTGCTTTCAAAATTCTCCGAGAAGATTCGTATCCGCTCTTGCTGTACGCTCCAGGTGGGCTATAATCAAATTCTAGCAAGCTATGTTAAGCCGCTTATTAAGCTCACAATGCCTTTCCACGCAATTAACTGGATGCTTGATGTATGCTTGCCAAACGCTCGTTGAAAACTTTATTTGCGATTGTGTGCGCAGACTTAATGAATAGTAACTCGCAATCGCGCGTAACCATTGCGTTTCTACTTTCATTAGAAAATATCCATTCACTGTTTCGTAAACGAGTGTACACTTGGTTTCAAAACGGCTTGAACACTTTTTTCGGTGCTGTTCGGAATGCAGTCGATGGTTCAGTAAGAGAAAATGGAAATTAAAACACAAGTTCTATCTCTTCGTACTATCGGCTGCGTTTCAAGCTACATCCAGAAAAAAGTGCTCAATTAAATCATCTTAAAACTAAGGGTACACAGACCGACATAATAGTCTATAATATAAGGTCTATAATATAAAGTCTATAATATAGGTTATACCTTCCCAGAACGTACAATGTATTTTTTATGGGAAACTCTAAAATTATGTAACTTTATGTATTAAGGCTATTGTTACGTCGGTCAAACATAGACATGTATAATAGACTGTTGTTGTAGAAGAGATAAAGTCAGCATTACTAAGAAAAGGCAATAGAGAATAAGACGCTTTCCCTGTTTAATTGTTTAATTGTTGGGTAGAACAAAAGAGGAGAAGCAATCGTATGGTTGATAAATTCTTTTTTCACTATGTTTTACTTTCTTTTTCATCGCTCCCTCATAAAATATGTATGACAGAGAAAGCATATTTGACTTAGCGCGTATTTTTGTCCTTTAATCTTGTTTTAATCTTTAACCTCTCTACTCTATAAGTCTATACAGTCAAATATTTATTTGCAGGATGGTTTGAATACTTTTTCTTCGACGCCCTTCGAACACAGCTGCCTTTCAATACGAGAATTAGTTGTTAAATAATTTTCAAAAAATAGATTTTCTCTCGTTTTGTATGTCATATGCTCTTCAAATCCTCTTGAAATATATTGAAGAGGAAGTGTTGAAACAGTTTAGCAAGCAAATACACATGTCGTAAGTTGTCAAGGTGATATCAAGTATTATATCATAATCGAATAAAATTGATGAACATATGTCTTTTCGAGAAACGAATGTAATTCTTCATATCACACTTTTATTTGTCTGTTAAAACCTTTAAGCTTGTTTAATATTTAGCTTCCTAGTTTTGGCTCGGTATTTAGATGATCTGGTTAAGCTGAGCAGTCGGTGAAGACACACCATGATGTCAGACAGTACAGAACGCTCGTAAAAGACTTTGTCAAGGAACACCAAAAATTTATTTTTATCGCGATAATTGTTAGTTTGTCAAATCATTTATAATGTTTGCTTACTATGACAAATGCTTTACAAGGTGATAACGCTAATTCTTAAACATCTCGTAGATTCGCAACACATGCATTTAAGGAGTGTCATACTTTGTCATAGTATTAGATAGTACTCGTTAAATCTTTTTGTCAACATTTGCACATTCATTTATCAGAAACGTGAGACATTCTTTTATGAAGTTTTATGAACCGAAGACAAGCCGAAAAAAAGTGAATTTGCTATTTTAGTTACTCGAATGTTTACAATATTATCCTGTTCAAGAAAAAAGAAGAGATTAAGAGAAATTTAGATATTCACACAGAAAAATAGATACATTCAAATAAATATTACTCGTTTCAAGTACAATACCGAGAAGTTTTTGGACAAGGTAAAAAAATACGATATTATGAAAAAAACAAAACTATTCTATTTTTGCTTTGACATGTTTTTGAAATATATAGGTATATAGATATGATCAAAAATAAGTAACTTTTAACATCCGAGCATATCATCTATTGATACGTTTCAATGATGTTGTCCAAAAATTTTCTGATGATATTGTATTTTATAAATTTAAATATCCGCAAATCTAAAAGTTCATCTATTAAATCTAGCATGAATCTATCAAAATCATTAAATTTATTTAAAATACTTTCTGAATTTTAGTAAGTTTCCAACTTTTTTTCGGTAGTTTGATGGTATTCTTATAAAGTGATTAATTTTTTCTTTTAACTACATAATAATGAGTTTCTCTTACATGATAATGCTTTCTTAAAAATTATAATAAGTATATTTTTAGACTATTATAAGAAAAAAAAAAAAAAAAAAAAAAA
>NW_022639588.1:494428-494841 GCF_010583005.1 Odontomachus brunneus | reverse complement strand
AAAAAAAAAAAAAAAAAAAAAATATATATATATATATATATATATATATATACATACACACACAGAATGTTCCAGATCACTATTTTCAAACTTTGCGAGAGCGTAGAACGAATTAATCTTTTAAGTCATAGTGTATCATATATGATATATCTTTCTTAGAGCAGTTTTTATAAATTTAAACTAATTTGTAAAGACTTGAAGACGGTAAATATGGATTCATTGTGAAGCTTAGCTGTTCCTCTAACAAAATCATCTGCATAGAACATTAAATTTTGCAAATTTAATTATTCATAAACAAATTAACGTAAAAAATTGTATTTAAAAAAAATTTATTTGCCAAAAATATTGCAAAATAAACTTATGAAAAAAATGGCTTGATTGATGTTTTTTGAGCAGTAGATGATGATGCAACC
>NW_022639588.1:491736-494418 GCF_010583005.1 Odontomachus brunneus | reverse complement strand
GTCCTGTGCCGTTTTGCGATATTTGCAATAATAGTCGAGATATTAATTAAAAAAGATTGGTGAATAATCACGCGCAATATAGTAGATGAGCTGTAGTGGCGCCGTCTGCTGTTGTATACTTATACATTAAGTTAAACTGAACAAAAAAAGTCCTTTACCATTTTGTAAATAATCACATAGATTTTTAGATATTAATTAAAGAAAATTTGTGCATTATGGTATAATCATATATTTAACATTTGTATACGGGTGTCTCATACTCTCCTCCGAGCATTTTGTGGGAACGTAGAACAGGTTGCAGTGAACATAAAAGAAGATTATTGCACGATTTTGCGTGATAATGCACTCATCTTCTTTAATTAATAATTAAAAATCTATGTGATTATTTGGAAAATGGTAGAGGACTTTTTTGTTCAATTTGACCTAAAGTATAAGTACACGACGGCAGTCGTCGCTATTATAACTTATTTACCATATTCTGCATGATCATTCACAAATTTTCTACAATTAATATCTCGATAATTATTGCGAATATCGCAAAACGGTATAGGACTTTTATGTTCACCGCAACCTGTTCTACGTTCCCACAAAATGCCCGGAGGAGAGTGTGAGACACCCTGTATATTTTTTCAGTTGATTGTTGTGGATGAATATGCATTGTCACGAGAAAAAATGTACCCGAAGTTTAAAAAGTGAGACAATATCTTGAAATTGTCGCAATACCAAAACTATCTTCCGAAATACAATTTCACCAATATATAAGAATTTTCTTGTAGTACTATTTATTAACATTTAATAAAGATTCAAAGTGATTTTTATAAAAACTGAAAGTCATATTGATGAGAAGAATCTATCTATCTCTATCTATCTCTCTAAGAAAAACGTATCATTTTATATATAAAAATTAAAAAACTCCCCATTAATATCTAAGGCTATTAGTATCTACTCACTTGAATATAAGACTGCACAAAATGGGTAGATATTATGTGTGTATACTGTTACTAAGTGTAGGTATTAATACATTTGTGTGTACAGGGTGTCCCACAATCTCCTTATCACATTAAGTAGAAATGTAGAACGGGTTGAGGTGAACATAAAAGTCCTATACCGTTTTACGATATTTACAATAATAACTGAGAAATTAATTGTAAAAGATTAAAAAGAAACGTGTGTATAGGGAATATGATAAAGAGAGTATGGGACACCCTATATATACTGTTTTTGGGATAACAAGTACTCCTTGAACAATTGTATTCGGGATATTATATCAGTATTTGAATTTCCATGTTATGATTTTTCGGGAAATTATTCCAGTTTCTGAATTTCGACATTTTGTTTTTTTCTTTAACAGTGCTATCAGTTTTAGTATTTTAAAGTTTGCTGAAATCTCTTTTTTCTCTCTTATATATGACAGATAGGATATTATTATTGAACTTGCAGTGGGTTAAAGAGGAAGAGGAGTCTTTTAAGTTTTGTATATAAAATGACACGTTTTTTCTTAGAGATAGATAGATAGATAGATCCTTCTCATCAATATGATTTTCAGTTCTTACAAAAATCACTTTGAATTTTTATTAAATGTCAATAAATAGTTTGATTTTATAGAATAATATATTATTGAACATATATTATTGAAATATATATATATATATATATATATATATATATATATTTCAATAATATATGTTCAATAATATATTATTCTATAAAATCAAACTATTTATTGACATTTAATAAAAATTCAAAGTGATTTTTGTAAGAACTGAAAATCATATTGATGAGAAGGATCTATCTATCTATCTATCTCTAAGAAAAAACGTGTCATTTTATATACAAAACTTAAAAGACTCCTCTTCCTCTTTAACCCACTGCAAGTTCAATAATAATATCCTATCTGTCATATATAAGAGAGAAAAAAGAGATTTCAGCAAACTTTAAAATACTAAAACTGATAGCACTGTTAAAGAAAAAAACAAAATGTCGAAATTCAGAAACTGGAATAATTTCCCGAAAAATCATAACATGGAAATTCAAATACTGATATAATATCCCGAATACAATTGTTCAAGGAGTACTTGTTATCCCAAAAACAGTATATATAGGGTGTCCCATACTCTCTTTATCATATTCCCTATACACACGTTTCTTTTTAATCTTTTACAATTAATTTCTCAGTTATTATTGTAAATATCGTAAAACGGTATAGGACTTTTATGTTCACCTCAACCCGTTCTACATTTCTACTTAATGTGATAAGGAGATTGTGGGACACCCTGTACACACAAATGTATTAATACCTACACTTAGTAACAGTATACACACATAATATCTACCCATTTTGTGCAGTCTTATATTCAAGTGAGTAGATACTAATAGCCTTAGATATTAATGGGGAGTTTTTTAATTTTTATATATAAAATGATACGTTTTTCTTAGAGAGATAGATAGAGATAGATAGATTCTTCTCATCAATATGACTTTCAGTTTTTATAAAAATCACTTTGAATCTTTATTAAATGTTAATAAATAGTACTACAAGAAAATTCTTATATATTGGTGAAATTGTATTTCGGAAGATAGTTTTGGTATTGCGACAATTTCAAGATATTGTCTCACTTTTTAAACTTCGGGTACATTTTTTCTCGTGACAATGCATATTCATCCACAACAATCAACTGAAAA
>NW_022639588.1:490933-491726 GCF_010583005.1 Odontomachus brunneus | reverse complement strand
CTGCATAGAACATTAAATTTTGCAAATTTAATTATTCATAAACAAATTAACGTAAAAAATTGTATTTAAAAAAAATTTATTTGCCAAAAATATTGCAAAATAAACTTATGAAAAAAATGGCTTGATTGATGTTTTTTGAGCAGTAGATGATGATGCAACCTCAAAAATTTAAAAATTTAAGATGGCCAACTCAATATGATGAGTTAAAATATCAACAATCGGGATAAGTTCTATTTCTTTTCGTAAATGAGCAATATTGAATTTGTGAATAACTTGAATTTCAAAAAAGTGATTTCGAATTCGTGATTAGCGACGCCAAAAATCCTCGGATACTAATTTTCACGGAAATGGAGGGAGTTTTAAAATTGTTGTCTGCCACATTGGATCCGCCATCTTCAATTTTTAATAATCGACTTCAATTTAGTAGCGACTCCAAAAATCCCCGGATATCTATTGAACAAAGAAAAAGGTTATGTAGGAAAATTCGTGACTTAAAGGATTAAGGTGAGTATGATCCCATTATACCATTTTGCGATATTTATAATAAATCTCGAAATATTAATTAAAGAAGATTAGTGAATGATCACGCGCGATATGTTAAGTGAGCTGTAGTAGCAATGTGTGCTGTTGTGTACTTGTATCTTAAATCAAATTAAATAAAAAAACGCTTTATCATTTTGCAAATAACCACGTAGATTTTAAATTATTCGTAAAAGAAAATTGTTACATGATTGTGCGCAGTAATGCACAAATTTTATTTAATTGATATCTAAAAATCTATGTGGTCATTTGT
>NW_022639588.1:490564-490923 GCF_010583005.1 Odontomachus brunneus | reverse complement strand
TTAAAGAAGATGAGTGCATTATCACGCAAAATCGTGCAATAATCTTCTTTTATGTTCACTGCAACCTGTTCTACGTTCCCACAAAATGCTCGGAGGAGAGTATGAGACACCCGTATACAAATGTTAAATATATGATTATACCATAATGCACAAATTTTCTTTAATTAATATCTAAAAATCTATGTGATTATTTACAAAATGGTAAAGGACTTTTTTTGTTCAGTTTAACTTAATGTATAAGTATACAACAGCAGACGGCGCCACTACAGCTCATCTACTATATTGCGCGTGATTATTCACCAATCTTTTTTAATTAATATCTCGACTATTATTGCAAATATCGCAAAACGGCACAGGAC
>NW_022639588.1:490324-490554 GCF_010583005.1 Odontomachus brunneus | reverse complement strand
AAATATATATATATATATATACATATTTATTTATTTATTTATTACATAAGAATTTTATCCACATTTGTAATGCATCAAAATCTATTGAAATATATATATATATATATATATATATATATATATATTTCAATAATATATGTTCAATAATATATTATTCTATAAAATCAAACTATTTATTGACATTTAATAAAAATTCAAAGTGATTTTTGTAAGAACTGAAAATCATATTG
>NW_022639588.1:489956-490314 GCF_010583005.1 Odontomachus brunneus | reverse complement strand
TAATGCACAAATTTTCTTTAATTAATATCTAAAAATCTATGTGATTATTTACAAAATGGTAAAGGACTTTTTTTGTTCAGTTTAACTTAATGTATAAGTATACAACAGCAGACGGCGCCACTACAGCTCATCTACTATATTGCGCGTGATTATTCACCAATCTTTTTTAATTAATATCTCGACTATTATTGCAAATATCGCAAAACGGCACAGGACCGTCGGACCAACGGGATTTCTTGCTCACCTCAATTCGTTCTAC
Source organism: Odontomachus brunneus (assembly GCF_010583005.1). NCBI lineage: Eukaryota > Metazoa > Arthropoda > Insecta > Hymenoptera > Formicidae > Odontomachus > Odontomachus brunneus. The sequence goes on along the minus strand of NW_022639588.1, from coordinate 490,055 downwards.
GTTCTCACAAAGAGTCATCATGGAGGTCTGAGACACCCTGTATAATCATATAGTTTAGCAGTAATAGTATATAGGTAGCATTTTTAGTTATATAATTGT
>NW_022639588.1:488059-489946 GCF_010583005.1 Odontomachus brunneus | reverse complement strand
AAAAATTGTATTTAAAAAAAATTTATTTGCCAAAAATATTGCAAAATAAACTTATGAAAAAAATGGCTTGATTGATGTTTTTTGAGCAGTAGATGATGATGCAACCTCAAAAATTTAAAAATTTAAGATGGCCAACTCAATATGATGAGTTAAAATATCAACAATCGGGATAAGTTCTATTTCTTTTCGTAAATGAGCAATATTGAATTTGTGAATAACTTGAATTTCAAAAAAGTGATTTCGAATTCGTGATTAGCGACGCCAAAAATCCTCGGATACTAATTTTCACGGAAATGGAGGGAGTTTTAAAATTGTTGTCTGCCACATTGGATCCGCCATCTTCAATTTTTAATAATCGACTTCAATTTAGTAGCGACTCCAAAAATCCCCGGATATCTATTGAACAAAGAAAAAGGTTATGTAGGAAAATTCGTGACTTAAAGGATTAAGGTGAGTATGATCCCATTATACCATTTTGCGATATTTATAATAAATCTCGAAATATTAATTAAAGAAGATTAGTGAATGATCACGCGCGATATGTTAAGTGAGCTGTAGTAGCAATGTGTGCTGTTGTGTACTTGTATCTTAAATCAAATTAAATAAAAAAACGCTTTATCATTTTGCAAATAACCACGTAGATTTTAAATTATTCGTAAAAGAAAATTGTTACATGATTGTGCGCAGTAATGCACAAATTTTATTTAATTGATATCTAAAAATCTATGTGGTCATTTGTAAAATGGTAGAGGACTTTTTTATTCAGTTTGACTTAATGTATAAGTATACAATGGTAGATGACGTCACTACAGCTCATCTACCATATCGCGTGTGATCATTCACCAATTTGTTAAATTAATATCTCGAGATTTATTGCGAATATCGCAGAACGGTATGGGATTTTATATTCATCTTAATCCGTTCTACGCTTTCGCGAAGTTTAAGAATGGTAATCTGGGACATCCTGCATATATGATCTTTGTTGAAGATAATTATCATTTCTCCAAAGAAAATTGAGTAATCGCTTTTGTTAGTAGTAGAATGATATTCTTCTTCGTACAGTTTGACAACTGTACAACTTCCGTATAACTGATTTAAATAGTCGAAAAATAGAAAAGAAAATAATTCTTCGGGAAAGATTCTCGAAAGTTTTCTATTTTTAAGCTATCTAAACTAGAATCTTCTCTTAATGATAAAATTAGGATTTCGCGTAGATAAAGCAGATGTCGCAAAACTTAGCGACTGTTCACACGACATGGACGACGCGTGTGGTGGATTGATACATACGTAACGATAAAAGTTTGCATTTTTTAGTATTCTTCCGGGTTTGGTATCTTTCGACAGCGCGTGATACAGTCGTGCTTGTGTAACATTCCGAACGACCGCCACTTTCATACACAAAGACGGACGAAAGTCCGATACGCTTCGCTTTACGCGAGCGCGCGAACAATAATGTTCAATGTGGCAACAATTGCTTCACACATACGACGACAAAGGTCGCGATGCCTTCCTCTTAGCTGTCTGTCTCATCAACTCGGAATTTAACAATTAATCTGTCGTGTATGTGTGAAGTGCGATATGCAGAAGTTGTCGGTCGAGTAGATACTTATCTCGAAGATATAGGCTGCTATATGTTCATTTATGCCTCTGACCTGATATCCGAGTAATTATACAGATGATAACATCGGCTGTATATATAGAGTGTCTCACCTAAGACGTTACAAAGTCATATAAAAATACTGAGAACAAGTAACAACGTGAAAAACAAAATGTAAATAATATATAGTTAGCGCTATTTATATATAAGCGTTATTTACAACGAAAGAGAAATTTAAGTAAAAGGAAGTTTTCCTAACATAGTAGCATAACTGTCACCAAGATTTTATA
>NW_022639588.1:482755-488049 GCF_010583005.1 Odontomachus brunneus | reverse complement strand
AGTAGAAATGTAGAACGGGTTGAGGTGAACATAAAAGTCCTATACCGTTTTACGATATTTACAATAATAACTGAGAAATTAATTGTAAAAGATTAAAAAGAAACGTGTGTATAGGGAATATGATAAAGAGAGTATGGGACACCCTATATATACTGTTTTTGGGATAACAAGTACTCCTTGAACAATTGTATTCGGGATATTATATCAGTATTTGAATTTCCATGTTATGATTTTTCGGGAAATTATTCCAGTTTCTGAATTTCGACATTTTGTTTTTTTCTTTAACAGTGCTATCAGTTTTAGTATTTTAAAGTTTGCTGAAATCTCTTTTTTCTCTCTTATATATGACAGATAGGATATTATTATTGAACTTGCAGTGGGTTAAAGAGGAAGAGGAGTCTTTTAAGTTTTGTATATAAAATGACACGTTTTTTCTTAGAGATAGATAGATAGATAGATCCTTCTCATCAATATGATTTTCAGTTCTTACAAAAATCACTTTGAATTTTTATTAAATGTCAATAAATAGTTTGATTTTATAGAATAATATATTATTGAACATATATTATTGAAATATATATATATATATATATATATATATATATATATTTCAATAATATATGTTCAATAATATATTATTCTATAAAATCAAACTATTTATTGACATTTAATAAAAATTCAAAGTGATTTTTGTAAGAACTGAAAATCATATTGATGAGAAGGATCTATCTATCTATCTATCTCTAAGAAAAAACGTGTCATTTTATATACAAAACTTAAAAGACTCCTCTTCCTCTTTAACCCACTGCAAGTTCAATAATAATATCCTATCTGTCATATATAAGAGAGAAAAAAGAGATTTCAGCAAACTTTAAAATACTAAAACTGATAGCACTGTTAAAGAAAAAAACAAAATGTCGAAATTCAGAAACTGGAATAATTTCCCGAAAAATCATAACATGGAAATTCAAATACTGATATAATATCCCGAATACAATTGTTCAAGGAGTACTTGTTATCCCAAAAACAGTATATATAGGGTGTCCCATACTCTCTTTATCATATTCCCTATACACACGTTTCTTTTTAATCTTTTACAATTAATTTCTCAGTTATTATTGTAAATATCGTAAAACGGTATAGGACTTTTATGTTCACCTCAACCCGTTCTACATTTCTACTTAATGTGATAAGGAGATTGTGGGACACCCTGTACACACAAATGTATTAATACCTACACTTAGTAACAGTATACACACATAATATCTACCCATTTTGTGCAGTCTTATATTCAAGTGAGTAGATACTAATAGCCTTAGATATTAATGGGGAGTTTTTTAATTTTTATATATAAAATGATACGTTTTTCTTAGAGAGATAGATAGAGATAGATAGATTCTTCTCATCAATATGACTTTCAGTTTTTATAAAAATCACTTTGAATCTTTATTAAATGTTAATAAATAGTACTACAAGAAAATTCTTATATATTGGTGAAATTGTATTTCGGAAGATAGTTTTGGTATTGCGACAATTTCAAGATATTGTCTCACTTTTTAAACTTCGGGTACATTTTTTCTCGTGACAATGCATATTCATCCACAACAATCAACTGAAAAAATATACAGGGTGTCTCACACTCTCCTCCGGGCATTTTGTGGGAACGTAGAACAGGTTGCGGTGAACATAAAAGTCCTATACCGTTTTGCGATATTCGCAATAATTATCGAGATATTAATTGTAGAAAATTTGTGAATGATCATGCAGAATATGGTAAATAAGTTATAATAGCGACGACTGCCGTCGTGTACTTATACTTTAGGTCAAATTGAACAAAAAAGTCCTCTACCATTTTCCAAATAATCACATAGATTTTTAATTATTAATTAAAGAAGATGAGTGCATTATCACGCAAAATCGTGCAATAATCTTCTTTTATGTTCACTGCAACCTGTTCTACGTTCCCACAAAATGCTCGGAGGAGAGTATGAGACACCCGTATACAAATGTTAAATATATGATTATACCATAATGCACAAATTTTCTTTAATTAATATCTAAAAATCTATGTGATTATTTACAAAATGGTAAAGGACTTTTTTTGTTCAGTTTAACTTAATGTATAAGTATACAACAGCAGACGGCGCCACTACAGCTCATCTACTATATTGCGCGTGATTATTCACCAATCTTTTTTAATTAATATCTCGACTATTATTGCAAATATCGCAAAACGGCACAGGACCGTCGGACCAACGGGATTTCTTGCTCACCTCAATTCGTTCTACGTTCTCACAAAGAGTCATCATGGAGGTCTGAGACACCCTGTATAATCATATAGTTTAGCAGTAATAGTATATAGGTAGCATTTTTAGTTATATAATTGTAACGTCAGATTTTCTAATCTATCAAATTAAGTAGCAGAAAAAGAATCGACGAGCAGTAAATACTTGAAATAAAAAAGAGGAGTTCTTAGAAGAAAAGGAAACTGTGATCGATGTTTTTCAACTTCATGTATCAAAGGTGAATCAGGATATCTCATGTCTACGTGTCGCGAATTTACGAGATATGTTTAATTTCAAAATTTTATTTTTTTGGGACAATGCTATCAATCTTTACAAATTTTTTTATCAGGTATATATTAAAAATTATATATTAAAAATAATGGCAGAGTTTTTTCTAGTATTTTAATGTTTTTAGTATTTTAATGTTTACATGTAACAGATAGATAGGGTACCATTATTGAATTTTAGGAACAAAGCGGAGAGCAGTCTTTTAATTTTTGTACATAAAATGACATATTTTTTCTTAGAGAGATAGATATTCCTCATTAATATGCTTTTTTGGTTTTTATAAAAATCATTTTTGAGCTTTAATGTCAACAAAATAGTTTGAATTTATAGAATAACATATTGAAGACCTTAGCAATAGCTATGTTATTATGTTAGGGAGATCTTCTTTTATTTAAATTTCTCCTCCGTTGTAAATAGCATCAACTATTATCTTTTGTTTTTCACATTATTTGTCCTCATATATTTTTATGTATGACTTTGTATCGCGATGTTTAAGACAGATTAACTTTTTTTTCATGTTATTTCAATGTAGTCATTTCATTTTTGTATTTTTCTGATGGTTGATGTTCTGATTATATGACCAATATAATGAACAGTTTTTTCTTTTTATTGCCTAATTTTTATTAAGCTCTTTATTTAATTATATTTAACTTTCCTTCATTTACTAATACTTGTTATCAGATATTAGCTTTTAATTTATTTAGCTTCTACCAAGTCCTACTAACGCGATTGTTTCAACGGGATTAAGTAAATATTAAATAAATGCAAAATAGGTACAATTGGTACCAGTTTGATTTTGCTGATTTGCTTTGGCTAATTAAAAAAAAGAGATTTTTAAAAACTCTGTAAAAAAAAGCTTTGGAACATCTTATATGATACGTCCTGTATATAATGCCTATAATATAGGCAATATATTAAACATTAATGTGATGTATAGCCGCATTTATTCAACTTAGAGCTATTCTTAACTTTGCTGATATAAGTTACATATGAAATTATCATATGATAATTAACAGATTAGCTATCTTCAGTGTCATATTGTGCCGCTTCTACGAATAATTGATCAGTCATGACATAAATATTTCAATATATTATATTGAAGTACTTTTTTGTCATAACTGATCAATTATTCGTAGAAGCGACGTAATATGACACTAAAGATAGATAATCTGTTGTCATGATAGTTTCATATGTAACTTATATCAGTAAAGTTAATCCTTAGTGACACTACATGAGTATTCCGGGTAGTCCGGACGGTTTCTATTCATAGAAATTTCTCAGCATGTTGAAGAGTCCCGGATTTTTTACTTCCTAAAAAATGCTAGGGGTAAGAGAAACTTGTGAGCGAAGGGGCGCCCAAAACCGTCAGTTCCTCTGCGACCAGCATCGTAGTAAGTTTTCGTTCGGCTTCAAAAGACCCACGTAGGGTCAAAACGTGTCTTGTTTGTGAAAAATGGAAAATCTATAAACATTCATAGTAAGTATTCTATTTGCATTCTACATTATTATCTGAATATTGTTTTATTAGTTATTATTTATTTAGTTAATTATTATTGTTTAGTTAGTTATTTCGTTAGTGAGTATTATAGCTAGTTATATATGTATGTAATATGTATTTCAAAAGAAATTCATTGATTTTAGAAACAATGGAAAAGTTACAGCGAGTTACAGCGTTACATCGCGTTACGAATATATGAGAAAGGCGATATTGAATTGTTTGGCGTTTGGATCAAGGAATTATCAACAGTAATATTCTGTATAATTTATGTAAGGACAATATAATGATAAAGAGACAGGAATTTATGGATATCCTGATAATGTCTTTGATAGCTCCGCATATGCACCACAGACTGCAGAAAGAAACATTACGGAAAGGGTTGCGCTTGTCAATATGCGCAAATCAATATACTGCAGATTGAAGAACCAAAACCAGAGATACGAGGAAAACTAGAAAAACGCAAAAGATATTATTTCTACAATATGAGCACTGACAGCAAAACGTGGCATGATAGCGTGTCCTGCGGAAAGCCGGGGTGAAGATCATTGGAATTATACATATATATATATATATATATATATATATATATATATATATATATATATATATATATATACCTTCTGTATAAAAAGTACCGGGAATCGTTAAAAAAAACACAGAATATTTTATTTATTCATCAAAATTTATTTTGTCGCCTTCAAAGTAATCCCCATCGTTTGCAATGCACATGTGAAAACGGCGAAACCAATCTTCCATGCACTTCTGGTAGGCCGATTCTGGTATGGCCTTCAGGACCCGCTGCGAATTCCTTTTGATGTCATCAATCGATGAAAAACGAGTACCACGGAGTGGCAATTTCAGTTTCGGGAAAAGAAAGAAGTCGCACGGTGCCAAATCAGGCGAATACGGTGGATGGTCGACAGAATTGACCGAGTTTTTGGCCTTGTAATCGGCCACAATCGTGGCTCTGTGCGCTGGCGCATTGTCATCGTGTAAAATCCACGAATTGTCTCGCCACAATTCGGGCCTTTTTCGCCGGATATCAGTGCGTCGGCACACGAAATTTCGTTTGCAACACAAAATTTGAGGCACACTCTTTGTTCGACTATTTTTTCCATGGTAAAATTCGCAGAGCAACACTGAGGTAGACTTGTTTGGACAGCTGCCATAAACAAACTAGTTGACTGATCGAGCTCAAGCTCCGGTTGGTAATGAAGGAAGGT
>NW_022639588.1:466371-481338 GCF_010583005.1 Odontomachus brunneus | reverse complement strand
TCAGTGCGTCGGCACACGAAATTTCGTTTGCAACACAAAATTTGAGGCACACTCTTTGTTCGACTATTTTTTCCATGGTAAAATTCGCAGAGCAACACTGAGGTAGACTTGTTTGGACAGCTGCCATAAACAAACTAGTTGACTGATCGAGCTCAAGCTCCGGTTGGTAATGAAGGAAGGTAGTGCCAATCTAAAAAAAAAAACTTTTTACCGCTACCTCTTCCGCGGTTCATTTAAATGACAATTTCCCGGTACTTTTTATACTGTATATTATATATAATAATCATCAGAATAAATGATACCTCATAAATGAAGTAAGATAACTGTAGTTGAATTTAACGCACTCAATCTTATAGTTGTGTGATGAATTAGTTCTTTCGGTAAAACTTTGATGTTCACTTAATCTTTTTTATTGGTTATATTTAATATTTTTTATTAGTCATTCTCTTTTAATCTCTGTTATTATCGTCGTATATTTATTGTCTGATTTATTTACTCTCATCAGAGATAGAATTAGTCATATTATGCAATTACTTTATATTTATATGGTACATTTATATGTGCTGTATGTTTGACGCGTACATCTTGCGATTTAAAAATTATCTATTATTGTATTAGAATCCCGCCTATAATATTTGAAAATTCTCAAAGTTGAATGTCTCTTACGCAGTAATAGTATAATTAATAATAATAATAAATAGTATAATTACTACGCAAACACGAAGTTCGTCAGTAATGACTCTTAATTTTAACAGTTTAATGAATTCCCAATTTCATTGTGTTTTAAATAGTTTTGTAAGCATGTATATATATATATATATATATATATATATATATATATATATATATATATATATATATATATACTCTCTAAATTTCTTGGAGTGAAAATCTCGCTCAAAAAATAGAGTAACAACCGAGTCACTCAAATTAGAGTGACTTCTCACTCTGTATCGTGGAATGAAAACTTTCACTCGTGGAGCGAATTTTCGCTCGACAAATGGGATGACGGCCCTCACTCGAGTTAAAGTGACTTCACTCATGTGGAGTGAATTTTCAGTCGTAGAACAGTGAATGATTCGGAAACAGTTCATATATCATTATAGTATCGTAAAAATTTACTTTACTTGGAGTGAAATATTCACTTTATTTGGAATGAAATATTCACTTTTATGAAAAGTGAAATGTCACTCCATTCAGAGTAAGCAGCATTTTCACTATTGCTTGGAGTGAATATTTACTTCTTTTGAGTGAAACTTCACTGCAAGAAATTTAGAGAGTAAGATTGAAAAAATACAACTAGACCCCTATTATCCTTTATATAACACATAAGACTAGATAGACTAGATAATACTTCTGTTATTCTTCAATATGTAATTTGATTTCAATCTAAGAGCCATACAATCGCTTTCTACACGCAAAAAATGATTCAGTTAGCATTATTGAATTTCAGTTACGACAACCGAAATTTTCGGTTCTTCAGGAATCAACTGAAAAATCGGTTGCTACAAAAAAGAAATTCTGTTGAAAAGTTTCTGTTGTGCCAAACATATATTCGATCATCCCAATCGAATTGAAATGTTGTGAAAGATATAAGTTTCGTTTGTCCTAACCTATACTTCAGTTCATATTGATGGATGTTTCAGCTATATTAGGAATAGATTAATATTTAACAAAACATACTTATATATTCATAATTTTCTCATGTCTTATAAAGCCACTACGTATTGAAGGTTGTCAAAAACACACTCCAAACTTTCGTGAATCATCCCGTGATAATTTCGATCCCACGCGGTATACTCACCGGGCCACATCCATGTCAGACTTCGTTAAGATGTTGCTTAACCTGACGATCGAGCGGCACGCGGCGATTCCCGATGACTCCAACGATATTCTTACGACTTATGCTTATATAATATATCCTTATAATGTTACAGTATATTATAACAGAGCTCGGAATTAGTTGCCCATTTCGGCCGATTCTCAGGAACTACACCTTCTATCTTTCCCTTGCTGCGAGCGGGCCACGAAAGTGTCGACGGGTCGAGCCTCCAAGCTTGAAGCCGCGACCCTCATTTTCGTGGCCCGCTCGCGGTAAGGGGAAGATAGAAGGCGTAGCTTCCGAGAATCGGCCGAAATGGGCAACTAATTCCGAACTCTGTATTATAACATACCTAGCAAACACCAAATAATAGTTATATAATTTTTACTTGGTGTTTGTTGGATAATTGCTGGGTAATTTGTTGGATAATTTGCTGATAGATATTGGAACAATGCAACAACATTCGATATGCGATGAATATTAATATAATGTAGTGAATCAGTGATAATTACTTTTATATTTTTAACAGAATGTTATAATGATTAATCCAAACAAAAAAAAAAAAATAAAAATCCAAGAAAATCCAAATTAAACAAATCGAATTACTAAATTTTGAAAGAAACTTTTAAAAAATACTATTTAAAACAATAGTGTTTCATCAAATGATATAGTTTCCTTGAACGAAAGAAAAGTTTTGCGAAAATATGGCTTATTTAACAATACGGATCACTATCCATAGCAGCAACATTCAACTATTCTTTCAACCGAATCGTTTCGGTTGCGGTAACCTTGATGTTGTTTCTTGTTGCTATGTACTATTCAATCCGATACCCTCTGTGAGAATAATAGAATAATCATCTGCAATAACCATTTTTTTGGAACGAAAAATTTTAGTTCCTTCAATCAAAAGCAATTGTTGATGTGAATAATTATTCGTTATTGGAATAGACTTTTCTGTTATTGCAACTGCATCTGCAACTGAACGTGTAACAGAAAGTTTCTAGCTGTTATTACATAATATTTTTTTGCATGTATATAAACTAACGCAATTTCAAGAATTACATACAGCGAAATAATCGCTGTTTTTCTTTTAGCAAAATTTAGTGTTCCTTTAATATCTTATTTCTTCAAAATAAACTCAAAATGTAGTTTAATGAAGCGATTATAAAGCTGGCCTAGCATCGGTCGTATTTTTATCGTTTGATTTACTGAACCTTCCTCTTCTCAGAAATAGAATTACTCGTATTATGAATTTAAATGAAATTTTCAGTAATTGAAACATCTGTATTATACATGCAACATATTAGGTTCAACTTCGACTAATTGTTTCGGAAATATGTGTCGTATTAAGATAATAAATATACTTACGATACAGATGAGACGAGGCTTCGCATCGATAACGATTCGCTCGATCTTGTTTTCGGTAGCTTTAGTAAAAGTGTTTTGTTCGGTTATATACACATTGATCCTTATCCGAGTTTCTCCTCAATCTGTCTTATGTAACGTGCTCATCAGAAATATACTGGAGATTAGTTTGAATGTTTTCAATATCAATTTTAAAGCGTTGCCGTTTTTACATTGCAAAAAATATCTTGCTTCACTTTTTAGTCTGTCACTTTTTTACGATTTATTTATATTGTTGGCTTTTGCGATTCGTGATACGTAATACGTTTACGACATAATTAAACGCAAAGTTGCGAATATCACTCGAAATGTCCTTATTATCGAAAGAATTCGCCGGATAACAACGTTCTCTCGGAGAACGTTGAATTTCCAATTCGATTTTCGAACGATTTCTTTGTTATCTTCGTGAAACTTTTGCGTCGGTCGACTTGTGTACACGCGTACAGAATTTTATAATTCGATAAATAAAATTATCTTACTTTAATTATCTTGTAATAAAATTATCTTATTTATCTTATTTTATAAATAAAATTACCATAAGACCTCGAGGAGCAGATTGACATTCACTAATCTTTTATTTTATATGTGCTACTTATAATAAAGTCAAAAAACTCTGAGATTAAAAATAAAAAAATATTAAAAAGCTAATAAAAGCCACAACCATAGTATTAATGTAATGTGTAAGAAAATAAATGATTTTTACTAGAAAAAATCAGTTAACACTTATATCTTCTTCAATATTATACAACAGAATTTCGCTTAGTAGGAAAACGCAAAATGAAGAAGATCTAAACATTAGAATGAAACGTTTGTTTTAATTGATTTTTCTTCTAGTAAAAATCATTAATTTTCTTATACGCTAATATCTTGTGTTTGGTTTTTATTGGCCCTTTAATATTTTTTGTGCTACTTATATATTTTAAGAACTAAAATGTATTGTTGAAACACTCGCTACATTTCTGTCGAAATTTTCTATGTTTCTAGCGAAACTTACTATATTACTTAGCAAAATAGACCTTATTGACAATACTATTTTCTTGGATAATAGTAATAAAATTAATAATATTATTAAAAAATTAATAAAATTAATAAAAAATTATTAATGAAATTAATAATTAATAAATAAAATTAATAGAAAACATAGTAAAATTGAAAAGGATTTATATGAAAGGAAACTATAATATTCTGTGTATTCTTGTAGCAAGTTGACTTTGGTTTTCGTTCGATGTATAACGTTTGGCGTTATCTCGAACGCGAAGGTGGAAACTGCCCATTAGACAAACGTTCATAAAAATACGTTCTTTTGTGCAGCGCGCGTGCATATTACGCAATCGCTGTAAATATCATAGCGTGTACGGGGAATTCTAAACGAAATATGCGTTAGACGTAAGTGAGATATTTCTCTCTCTTTCTCTCTCTCCCTCTCTCCTTCTCTCTCTCTCTCTCTTTATCTTTCTCAAAGTGCAGACCAATTTAAAAAAAAATGAGAAAAAGATGTCATTTGGTGACGCAATACAAACTATGCAGATTCCATGTGCGAGGAATGAATTCAAAGAACTATTCGAGATGGAAATCTTCAACGCGTTGAAACTCGTTGAAGATAAATGTTTGCCGGCCGTGCGTCACAGCTATCGAAGAAAAACAGGATGAACCGGATGAGCCGTGGAATAGGTAATTGCATAGAAGCCGCTGTTTTCGTCATTGCAAATTAACCATGTCAGGTTTTTATATTTTTGAAATATTTGCATTGACGACGACAAGATAATTAGTATGTGTCGTTGCTTTTTCTTTTTTCGTTATGCGCAAGTTTGGGGTAAGCCCAAACAATTTTAGGATAGTATACTCGTTTGTAGAACGGTGAATTCAATTCTAACTAATAGTCGGTTCAGCTGTTTTCAAAAAAATTTTGCAGTTGGAATTCGGCTGGATCAGATCATCGATTTGATTTGATTTTTATTTTATTTGTGCTGCAAAATTTGCAAGTTAATATGAAAATCGCATTCCAAAGCGCGTTCAATAAAAAACATGTTGAAACATTTCTGCAAACGAGTATGTAGATGCATAAGAAAAAAGAAGATAAACAAAGATTAATTGGAACAACTCGAATCCAGTTAATCAAAATCAATTCTGGACTTGTGCATGGTAAACTAACTGCTTCAATTATTTTAGACAAATTTTGGTGATTTCTTTTAATCTCTTGTTTTGTATAAAGCAAGATTTAGTTTAATCAAGCAGTAATTATTCCGTATAAGGGACTCCGCTCCAATTACTTTGAGATATGTTGTCAAGGACATCATCCTGAGTAACCTTCAAATGATTTTAATCGGTGGTCATTGTTTGTTAAAAAGTTATCGAAAAAAAGTTTTATAAACGGAACGTAATTTTGATACACAGTATATATAGTCAGTAAAAATGTCTCCGTACACCGCACTAAAATTTATTTAATGTTATATATTTCTCAAGGGAAAGGTTAAAAGTAAATAATTTTTACATTATTATATTCAGAAACTTAACATTTATTATTAATGAAAAAAAGAAAAAAACACATCCATTTGTTAACAAGAAAAATAAACAAAAAGACAAACATCAGAAAAATGTGGTAAAAAAAGTCTCTGTACAGAGAGAAATTCGTCAATTTAGTTATAAGAATCCTGCAGAATTTTTACAAACAAGATTAGGACAGCACTTCGACGTTAGTAACAAGTTAGTTTCTTGAACACTAGCAGACAGAACGGTTCGTATTGTGAATATTTTCTTTAAAATGGAAATTCCAATTACAATTTGAGATTTAATTGTGCAATTAAGAAAAGAAGGTGCGTCATTTAGAAAAATTGCACAAATTGTAAAGAAGTCATATTCCACTGTACAGTACATTTGTCAGAGGTACGATGAAACTAAATCAAATCAAGATCGACAACAAACTGGACGATCTCAGAAATTAGAGTCGCATCGTAAGCGTGCCATTTTGAGAACAATTAGATCTGATTCGCGAATAAGTACTCCAAAATTGACAGCAATAATGGAAACTGATTACAATGTAAAAGTAGTGTCTGAAACAATACGACATTTAATCAGAAAAGCAGAGTATAATGGCCATACAGCTAGGTGAAAATCTTTCATAAGTTCAATTAATAAACGAAAACGACTAGAATTTGCAAATTTACATATTAACAAGGATGAAAACTTTTCGAATAATGTTATATTCAGCAATGAATGTAAATTTACCATTTTCAATTCACAGACGGAGACAATAAAATTTGGAGGAAACCAAACACACAAATAGAACACTTGTATCCAACATTTAAATATGGAGGCGGCGGTGTGATGGTTTGGGGATGTATGAGTGCTGTGGGTGTTGGATCTTTAATATTGATTGATAATTAATATTGAATATTTATTGGTATTATGGAGCAACATGTTTACCTTAAAATTTTGAAAGAGAATTTGGTCCGTAGTGCAGCAAAATTAAATTTAGAAGAGTCGTTTATCTTTCAGCAAGATAACGATTCTAAACATACGGCAAGGAAAGTGAAAGAATGACTATTAGACAGCTCCATACACTCCCCCCCCCCCTTCCCAATCGCCTGATTTCAACATTTGACATTTATGGAGTGAAATAAAAAGAAGTTTGAAAAAACACAATATTAAAAACAAAGAAGATTTAAGATCTAAAATATTACTTGAATGGAACAATATTCAACCAGATTTAACGAAAAAATTAGTTGGTACAATGCCTAAAAGATTGTAAGAAATTATTAAACTAAAGGGAGGACCGACTAACCATTAATTTAAAAGTTATAGTTAATAAACTTATATGTACGGAGACTTTTTTGACCACATTCTTCTTATGTTTGCCTTTTTGTTAACAAATTGATTTTTCTTGTTAACAAATGGATGTTTTTTTTCTTTTTTCATTAATAATAAATGTTGTGTTTCTGAATATAATAAAAATGATTTATTTCTGATCTTTTCCTTGAGAAATATACAACGTTAAGTAAATTTTAGTGCAGTGTACGGAGACTTTTTTGACTGACTGTGTTGAAATTGTACATCGTGTATATGAGGAATATAAATTTTTTGTACTTGTTATAGGAATGCCAATATTTATCTTTTGATACGACCGTGTCTACCGTGTATACCATTGTTGTTCTTTTTTATCTGACAAAATCGTCGCTCTTTACTGCGAAGTGAGATATTAGCCGACAAAGTTAACGGCGCGTTAGGTTATGAAATCACACCAATGATATATAATGGTATATACATACATGTCTCGCGGCCTCGTGCTCCGTGGCGGTCACTTATATTTTCCGAGATATCAATAAAAAAGGTACCTGACCCTAGTTGTGTGACTGGGGGAGCTGCGCCACCCAGATCCCCCACATCGCGGCGGGGGAGGATCAAGTCTGTTGTACTTAAGTTCAAAATTATAAACAAAAGAAATTTTGTAAATACGGTATAGTTTGTTTACACTGTACATATAAAATGTATATCTTAAGAATGTTATAAAAATATATATATTTTCTAAAGAGTGAGAATTTCTCACAAAAGACTGCCCCCTCCCCCCGCCGCGGTGCGGGGGGTCTGGGGGGCCTAGCCCCCCAGTCATAAGCTAGGAATAGGCATCTTTTTTATCAATATCTCGTTTCTAAGAAGACCTGAAAAAGAATTCTTTTTGAACTGTTTGTGTACATGTTGCTGCATATCGTTGGTGTATCATTTTATAATCTAACACGCCGTCAACTTTGTCAGCTAATATCTCGCTTCGCAGTAGAAAACGACGATTTTGTCAGATAGAAAAGTTGTTTCTCGTGCAAAAACGCGTCGATTGAGCCTACTTTCATCGTGAGGGGCCTAAACTAAATAATTACTTTTGTGTTGTTTTCTATTAACAAATTATGTATAAAAATGTAAAGATTGGGATGTGTAGATGTGTACAGTTTATTATATTTCAATATATAGATTGGGGTAGAGTAAGTTTTTTGGAGCGGAACCCCGCGCATTTACGTGTACTGTTTACCATATTTCCATATACACTGTGTGCAAAAATTACGTTCCGTTTATAAAATTTTTTTTTCAATAACTTTTTAACAAACAATAATGGTCAACTAAAACTTTGGAGATTACTCAAGATGATATTTTTGACAATATATTTCAAAAGCAACGTGATTGGAGCGGGGTCCGTTATACGGAATATTCATCAAATATAGTGGCGTAGGCAGAAAAAAGTTTCGGGGAGGGCTGTACTTTTTATTTTTGACGAGCAAAAAAAGATCATTCGAAAAAATTTTTCTCATACTTAGCGTAAACCATAAAATTAATTTCGAGAAGGAGCTGCAGTCCCCCTCAGCCCTCCCCCTGGTTACGCCACTACCAAAGTATCTAATATACTTAAAAATTTATCCAAAATATATTTAACACATTTCTCTCTCTCTCTAGCTGTATTTATTCTCTAGTCTGTTCTTCCAACGAGGAATTAATTACTCGTATTTTGCAACTAAATTAACCTTTTGATAGTCGAATTTATATTATACATTGAACTGTAATTTAGTTTCGTTAATCTTTATTATCGACTAAATTCTGTAATTTAAATTCCTACGTCAGATCGTTGACTCGATTTTTATTTGAATTGTGAGCAAAACTTGCGTAATTCAGCAACTTAATTCTATTTTCTTTTCCATTTATCAAACCCTAAATATAATTTTATAATTCTCGAACTTAAACGAAACATTATTTGTGACATTCGCATAAGAATAACAACAAAACCGGGAATTGGACTGTCAAATATACCTGCATAACAAGGTCCTTGATGTTCAGACGAATTATAAGATCGCTGGCTTATCATCCATATGATTTTCTTGATTTCTATATTCTCGAGATAAACCTAGAAATACGAGAAATACGTAACGGTAATCTAACCGGCAATTTAATCCTTATGCGATGACGGTTTGGTCACGCGAGACTCGTGATTTGCCCGCCTTTACTCTCGGCATGAGATACTGCCGGAACAAACATATTTAACCGGGAAAAAAAATTTATGGATGTAATACGACGAAGTAAATCCGCCGTAAATCTTTGTTTTGAGTACGTAAATAATAGATCTGCATTCACGTGATTCGCGAGATAGATGCAGCCGTCGTCATTGATGCGTTCATCTGATCATTCCAAGCGTAATAAATTATTACGTCATATTACTAGTAGGAATTGTTATGTAATACTTGATTATCGCAGATAAAATAGCGTAGCGTTGTAGATGGAATTATATGTTGTCATCCTGGTCGATTCGTTTGCTGCGATATCGTACGGATTATATGGTTTTGCGTAGCTAGATCAGAATTTTGCAAATCAAGACTTGATAAATACGGCCCAATTCATTACACAGATTTGCACAGATTTTGCGATTTGGAAAACAAGAATAGCTTCTTGTATTTTTTTTATGCGTTGAATCCGAATCCACAAATAAAAAGGTTAATTATTATGTCAAATTTACGAGAGAAATGAAACTCCCCAAAAATGCGTTTTAAAATATTTTTAAAACTTTGTAGAGTTGATAAAGTCGATGACTTATAGATTTCGAAAAAAACTCAAATTAATACTTGACATTGTATTTCAATATGAATATTTCGAATCATTTTCCGCAGGTACTATCGAACCTCATTTTGTTTTTACAACGTGGTGTACGCATGATAAAGTATGATTGCGCTATTATGGCCCACTGTAAAACCATTGCACATAGTGAAAATTTCAATAATGGATTTAATACATGGCACTGAAGGTGTTTTCTGCAATAAAAATTATTTTTTCATTTGTTCAAGCAATTTTTGAAAAAATATTTTCAAAAGCAATTTTTCAAAAAACTAACTTCGTAATTCTATTATACGCAAAAAAACTATGTAAGTTGCGTTTCTATAGTAAAATTTTTTTCAAAATATAAAATTTCTGTATGTAGCATACCACACTTATACATATAATACACACATAATAGAGTGGACTGGGGCTAGATACTCTATATTTTAAAATTTCTATATATTTCTATATATTTTACAACTTTTCAAGCACACTCTAAATTTTTTGGAGTGAAGTTTCACTCCAAAAAATTTAGAGTATAATAAATTGCCTGTGACTGATTATATAAACATGATAGAGGTAATCTTTTTCTATGTATTAATGCTCGCTACGATCCTGTTAACCGTATATTTTATTTTGTAATAACCAAAAATATGCAGCAATAAATATGCAGCAACATAGCCATTTTGTCCTCGTATCGGGTTGCCCAGTAACGCAAGGTAAAGAATGTCACGTAAAATATGTATTCTGATTAGTAGTTCCAGTTTTCGCGAGAGGTCTTCACAGCCTTTAATTACACAGGCCCACAATTTAAAAAAAGTTGTCTGTGCTGGGGGTCTGACTAGGTGTACTATACGTATTTTGGGCTGCTGAATCTAAATCCGGTGTCAGATTTGCTCCATCACCCTTGAGTTTCCCGGAAAATCGAGGAAATCGTGAAAAGGAGTAGATATCCATGTTTTCACGGAGACATGTATTCAAGGAAAATTCTAAAGTGACGAATAACCCCACAACCAACGTTGAAAATACATTATGTACTTCAACATCTGATGACTAGAACAACCCAATAACCCAATAACCCATATATCATCATACATATTCGGTTTTAGTTCACCCATCAATCCTTTAACATCGCATAGATTAGAAAATCTAATCTGTGCGTGCCCTATCATGGTCACATTCATGTTATTGTCCACGAGATGGAGTCTTTTTTCTATTCGAAATATTAATTCTACAATATATGATCGTCGATCAGATAAATCCTGCTGCTTCAGAGGATGTTAGAGACGATGACAACTGCCCCGTAAGGGAATATGTAGAATGATTCGTTTTCCATGTTGAAGTACATAATGTATTTTCAACGTTGGTTGTGGGGTTATTCGTCACTTTAGAATTTTTCTTGAATACATGTCTCCGTAAAAACCTGGATATCTGCTCCTTTTCACGATTTCCTCGATTTTCCGGGAAACTCAAGGGTGATGGAGCAAATCTGACACCGGATTTGGATTCAGCAACCCAAAATACGTATAGTACACCTAGTCAGACCCCCAGCACAGACAACTTTTTTTAAATTGTGGGCCTGTGTTATGGGCGAACTTTACCCCGTTCGTCCATATACTTTATTTCAGTCATTTTGTGAATGAAAATTGCATTTGTTACCAGAAATAGTATATCATATACTTGCAAGAAATTTTATTCTAGTTAGTAACACATCGCTTAATTTTATTCAGTCACGATGAAGAATATTAATACAAAATTTCAAAAGGCTCGAAAATTTACTTTGTTATTACGAAATCAGTTTTTTCTATTTTTTAACTCGAATATTATTTCGATTTTAATGAAACTCAGAGAAAAGTATGTTCTAAAAGGATCATTTCGCGATTTTGTATCCACTATTCTTCTCAAGATAAATACTAAAAAGAAGCACATGAGCAACATATTCTTGGGGCCATATAGCCCCGGTATCCTCTAATATTTGACACTGTACGACTATATTTCTAAAAATAAAGCGCGCCAAAGGTCCAGTTGATGACGGAAAAAGATTTGATATTTTCATATTAAAGTACAATGTTCAAGTATAAGTTTAAGCCTTTTTCGAAATCTTTTACACATCGGATTCGTCAGCTATGAATTTTCAAAAATAGTAAAAAACGCGTTATTAATTTGACGTATATTTCTTTGCGGATTTGGATTCGGCGCACAAAAATTATGAAAAGTTACTATTCTTTTCCAGACCGTAAAAAAAATAAAATTTTGCATTTGTGTTATATCAAACCAGACTCGATTTGTATTCGCTTTAAAGTCAACCCGAGCCTGCCCGGGTCAGGTTTTTGTTTATGTGGTATATGACTTTTAAATATGGAGTTTGATTGGATCATAGGGCTGAATATTTTTTATTAGACTCGATTCATAATAGTTGTGGTAAGCCTATATCTTTTTACTCTAAGGCCAAAATTGTAACGTAATTTTTAACAATAGAAGTTTCTTGTGCTTCCAAGAGTCGTAATAATACTTAAAGTTAGAGATTCAGACATTTGGTATTCTGTAGGAAATGTCTTTTGTTAGAAATTACATTATTCTTGACTCACACTATTAGTCAGATCAAGTCAGATCATGATCCGGTCAAAGTGCGTTCCTATTAAATTCAATGCTTTATTGCATTCGTATATGTTTGCATTCGTACTGTCGCTCACGGTCAAGTCAAGCAATACTGCTTGGTCACTAGACTGCGATTATTCTTAAAAAAAAAATCGCGACCATCTTGCCGTGAGGATTGAATAACAATGCGAAATGGTCAAAAATGAGTAGTCAATAGACTCAACTAGGTTCAACCACGAAAACGAATTCCTCTTATTTGTTTGGGATGAACAAAACATGTATAAATATGAATTATGAATATATATAAATGTGATTATGCACATGTTTGTGCACAAATGATAAATTGTACAATTTCTTTTACCGAAAATATCGTGGTAGTTCACGCTAATTATATTTGTAAAATTTTACTTTGTCATTCATAAGTTTTGTTGAGGATTCTTCCCCCTTTTGTTTTTATTAAATCTAAAAATCTTTTTTTTGAGATGTTTCCACGTTGTTTTTCGTTATCCAAAGTCAAAGCAATTTTAATTAGCATAAACTTGAAGAGCATTTTAAGATAAAGCACTGACACAAATGCTATTACAAGACTGACTAATAGAAGACATCAGATGAGACGGATCTCAAAGAAAAATGTATGTATGTATGTAATGTATGTGAGAATATATACTGTATATACATACACTTGTCGCAAGACACTACCACACTTCTTTTAACGATGATAACAATAATATCTCTATTTATCTTGAGATAAAATATTAAAATATCACAGAAGATGTAAAAGAAAGAAGATGTATGTATGTAATAAACAGTGTTACACACATTATGCCAATCATACGAATATATATTTAACAATTATGAGACGGAAAAATATCTCAATATAATGTATAAAATTGAAAATTTTTAGTAACTCTAGTTGTCATTGGCTAGTAGACAGTTATTATTGACGCTTAATATGTGTATTGTGTTAAAGTTATGAAAATAAATTCGAAAACATGAACGAAAAGCGAGTGGCACTGTAAAAATAGCATACAAACCGAAGAAAAATATTAATAACTCAAATTATTTGCTATATTTTTTCTCTCAACATATCAAGTCCCGTAAGTCCCGAATTGTTTACTCGCAAAGTAAATTTAAAAAACGACTAAGAACCATCTCGCTCAATCGAAGCTGCACGAGAATAAAGTGTTTTAAAAAAATTAGTTGGATAATCATGATGTCAAAATGTTGCGTAAGTTATTTACTATCAAGATTACTATCAAGATATCTAAGTGACGAATTGTTTGCTCATAAAACACACACAGAAGCATATAAAATTAAACATATATCTTATATTTAATATCTTATATCTTATATTATATTATTATATTTAACATATATCGTATATATTTCATATCTTATATTTATTCTACGAGAAAAAATTTATGTTTGAATATCTCGAGAGCAAATAATTCATGGAACATTTTGATGTCATGATCATTCAACCAAGTAATTTTTTAAAATACTTCTGTAACTGCGGCTGAGTGAGATGATTCTCAGTCGTTCTTTAAATTTCTTTCGCCAGCGAAAAAATTCGGGATTTAGATATCCCTCTTGAGAGCAATAAAATAATTTGAAAGTTATTAATTTTTTGTCTTGGCTTATATACTATTTTTACAATGGCTGGGTATCTTAATTTCTTAAGCTATATCTAGCCATTTATATCTTTTTAAAAGCTGGAGCAAAGAAATTACTTTTGAGACAAAAAAAACAAAATTAGCAAGTTAGTTTTAATATAATTAAAATTCTGTTTTATATAATTTATTATGTTCTGATAATTTAGCTTAGATAGATAGCAATACTTTCGGGGACTTAGTGTTAGCGTTCAACTGTTGGTAGACGCTGCAGTCGGCAGCAAGCGACATTGATATTTGTGAACTCTGCTCATAGGTAACTAAGATAAACACATATCATTATAAGATAGTAACGCAGAAAACAAAACAAAATATCCATAAGATATCAGCTAACAACGTTTTCGTGTATGAAGAACAGGATCTTTGAATATGATGGATTAATTCAATTTGAGTATATGCGACTAGCGATGTTGTGGTAAACGAAAAATATATTAATTTTTAAAGTCGTATGAATAATAATAATAATATATGACAACAATAATGAGAGAATAACATTCTATTAAACAGAAGAGAGATCGAAGCAACTGTCGGAGGAAATGTATACGATTTTATCTGGAAATTTTCTAGTAATAAGTTTTCAATTACGATTTTATTTGTTTTTAAATTATGAATCTCTTTCGGAATCAATTCATCATTACACGATAAAACCAGTTGAGGTGACGTTCTTCTATTAGGACCTTAACTTAGTTTCCGCCCGCAAATGTTAGATGGCAATGCAAACAGTTCTAGTAGTCATTACTAACGAAACAGGTAGTTTGTGATTAATTTCGACATTTCTCGATAACATTCAGTCAGCATACACAATTATTTTCCTAAACAACAATTTCTTTTGCTTTGTGAAAAATGGAACGCGATAAAGTGTTTTTTCGACATGTGCTTTTGCACTATTTTGATTTGAAAAAAAGTGTA
>NW_022639588.1:461835-466019 GCF_010583005.1 Odontomachus brunneus | reverse complement strand
GCGAGAATGGGTGGACGAATGGATTGCTTCGAAACAAACATCGTTTTATCGAGATGGTATCGCCCAGTTGCCAGAAAGATGGCAAAAAGTTGTAGAAAGTGATGGAAAATACTTTCATTGAAATAATTTAAATAAATTTTTTACAATAAATGCTTTTTCTCAGTATTTTTTGGGCGGAAACTAAGTTAAGGTCCTAATATTACGGCTTTTGTCTTCAATCGAAGACAATTTTCTGTTCACAAGCTAGGTGTTGAAAATTTTCTGATCGTATCGAAAAATATGTTAAAATGTTAGTTGTAAATTAGTTAAAAAAGATTTAAACCTGGAACTAACTCGACAGATAAATTATACACCCGGTCTGAACTCTATCTAAAGAAGTTCTATACCTGACTTGCACCCAATCAAACTAACACTTGGATCCTCGATACTTATGATTCACACTGTTATAGAGAGAAAGTATCCGATAAAGGTCTAGTCTGATGGACTGGGTTGGAATTGTAATACTGGTTCGGTCTGCGCAAAGCCCTGAGTTAAATAAATCTTTTCGTAATTGAAAGAACATCTGTATCATACACAAAACAACGTCTCCTCTTCGTTAATTTTTTATTGTTGACTAAATCTTGTAGTTGAAATTCTTAGGTCAAATAATTATTCTGATTTGAATTTTATTTAACTTGTATAATAAAATTCTCAAATTAATTCTTTTACTGTGAAATCTGTACCATAAAAATTTCATCCATAAAAAGTAGCTCTGTGTTTATGAACAATATCTTATATGATCCGTATATTTTATTATATAGTTTGAGAAAAGACTCATTACTTCTAAAAGCATACGTGCAGCTGTACAGAGTCTACATACAGGGTGTCCGGTAACTCACATAGAGGAATTTTTTGTTCAGTTTGAGCTAATTTACACCGTGGCTTCTCTGTGAGTTATCGAACATCCTGTATATAAAGTGTAAACTGTTTTGCATTTATTACTTACACAGCGCTATTCTTTTTGAAAATTTGAAAATTTTTCTTTAGTGAAAATGTCGAGAAATTAATATTTTTTGAGATACAAGCGATCAAAAGAGTAAGACGTTTTGCGAACTAACTTTGGGCAAAATTATTTTCTTTGATCAATTTCAAGTAAACTTTAACAGAATTTTAATTTACGAAGTAGTTATAAAAGTAGTTATAAAGTAGTTATTAAAAATTGAAAAATCGCTAGAAATAATGATTTTTCTGGACATTTTCGTTAAGGAAATATCGTGACATATACATGAAAAATAGCGCTATATAAATAATGAACACGAATTAATTTATATCATGTAGAGAAGGTTGAAGCAGGTTTACAAACTTTTCAGAATTTTGGTATTAAGATTTTTCACACAATTGTGATTTTTGTACGAGAAAAGATGATAGAGACAACCTATGATATATATAGACATATATAAACATATATAAACCTATAACATATATAGACATATATAAATACATATATAAACTATAGAGTTTTATGTCAAGCATAAACTATATATATATTTTTTTGTAGCAATTAAAACACAAAAATGCTGCATTATTGTGGAGCTATCTCGTCGGCATATTATATAACTTTTAAAGCTTTCCTATATCTATCGAAAGTAGATGCAATACTTGTCGCTGCTAATTAGAAACATCAATGGTATCACGATGATGTAGAAGGATATTTAACAACAGTATCGTTATTATTATATTATTATTGCGCAGTTTTTATACTATATATTATACTTGGCTACCAATAATATAAATGTAACGACTTTGTCGTTATAAGTTACAAAATATAGACTTACTATGGCTAGGTTATTAGTATCGTGGCAGGTTTGCTACGTGCAATTTGAGATAGGGATCATTGAGAAATATTTTATTGTTATAAAATTACTTTATAATAAATAAAGTTAAATATCATTATTTGTTTTCGAAATAAAGTGCAAAGGCATACTTTTCATAGTCAAAGAATAGTGGTTATCTTTCTCTTGCATTAGTGTAATTTGATTTTAAAGTTGAGATATTGAGACATCTATCATTTTTAACTATACGTTTATCTTAGAACGATTTAACTAATCAAATCATATATATGCTTTCAGATAATAAAATTATATTTTATTATGAGAAATAGGATATATACAGCCGCAGAAAACGTCATTCTACAAATAAAACAATAAATATATTCTACAAACATAATAATAAATATAAAAAAGCTTTACAAAAATTTATTCGTTTATAAATGGAAAATATCAACACGAAACTTTGAGACGCTCGAAAATTTACTCGAGCTGCTTTCAAATCAGACTTTTCTTTTTTTAATTGTAATATTTTTTCAATTTTAAACAAACTTAGAGAGCAATATTTAAAAGGGAAATTTTGCAACTCCTTTTTCACTGTTTTTCCGCAATAAATACGTAAATGCACACATAGAAACTGTAACACGCGGATACTTACCATATTTTTACAATAATCGCAGACAGGAGAAAATTATCTTTCTCAAGCTAGCAGGACCAAATGAGCAGAATCGAATGAGACCTATCGCATTTTTTAGTACTCATTTTGTACTATTTTGTACCACAAAAAAAATTTGTACCACATGTCGTTTTAAAAAAATGATGGCGCTGCTAACTTGATATCAAGCTAGCAAGATAAAAAAAAAAATAAAAAAAAAAAATAAACCATGGTACACAATTAGTACTGAATTTGTACTAATCTGTACCATTCGAAATAAATAAAAAATTTTATATTTTCCCCTTTAAACAACCCCTCCCTTATCTAAACCTAATATAAAGATAGCAGGATCACGATTTTTTTCACTTTTTCTTGATGGTACAAATTCAAAAACAATAAAATCTATCATTTCTTGTCGTTTTTTACCAGTTTTTATTTTGTTCTCTTTATATGAAGTTAGCAGGACCACAATATTTTTTTAAATAGTACGGGGTACAAAATTATTTTTTATGGTACAAAATAGTAATAAAAATAAGTAATAAAAAACGCAATAAATATAATTTGATTCTATCGATTTAATTCTTAATAATCGAAAGAGAGAAATTTTATTTTTGAGGTTGGTTAAATGTGAGATTGTTTTAAGGGGTAAACAGAAATATTTGCATACTTTTCTCGATGGTACAAATTCAGAAACGATAAAATCTATTGCAATTTGCCGTTTTTCAATGATATTTACTCTGTTAGCTTAAAATTAAGTCAGCAGGACCACAATTTTTTATAAATAAAACAAGGTACAAAATCATTTTTAATGGTACAAAATACTACACAATAAGTACTGAAAAATAAATTTGATTTGATTTTACTGATTTAATTATTAATAATCGAAGCAGAAAGGTTTATTCTTGAAGCTGAGGTCAAAGTTGAGGTTATTTTAAAGGGTCGGCAGAAATATTTTTGATACTTTTTTTTGGTGGTACAAATTGGTACAAATTCTGAAACGACAAAATCTACTATTTGTTTCGTTTTTTTAACAATTTTTATTTTGCTGACTTTATATTAAGTGAGTAGGACCACGATTTCTCTTAAAGGATATGGCATACAAAATTGTTTTTAATGGTACAAAATTACATTAATCGTGTAGTATTTTGTATTATCAAAAATGATTTTGTACCTTGTTTTATTTAAAAAAATATTATGGTCCTGCTGACTTAGTATAAAGAGAACAAAATGAAAACTGGTAAAAACCGACAGAAAACGATAGATTTTATTGTTTCTGAATTTGTACCAATTTGTACCACCAAAAAAAGTATCAAAAATATTTCTGCCGACCCTTTAAAATAACTTCAACTTTGACCTCAGCTTCAAGAATAAACCTTTCTGCTTCGATTATTAATAATTAAATCAGTAAAATCAAATCAAATTTATTTTTCAGTACTTATTGTGTAGTATTTTGTACCATTAAAAATGATTTTGTACCTTGTTTTATTTATAAAAAATTGTGGTCCTGCTGACTTAATTTTAAGCTAACAGAGTAAATATCATTGAAAAACGACAAATTGCAATAGATTTTATCGTTTCTAAATTTGTACCACCGAGAAAAGTATACAAATATTTCTGTTTACCCCTTAAAACAACCTCACATTTAACCAACCTCAAAAATAAAATTTCTCTCTTTCGATTATTAAGAATTAAATCGATAGAATCAAATTATATTTATTGCGTTT
>NW_022639588.1:449014-461757 GCF_010583005.1 Odontomachus brunneus | reverse complement strand
AGTAATAAAAAACGCAATAAATATAATTTGATTCTATCGATTTAATTCTTAATAATCGAAAGAGAGAAATTTTATTTTTGAGGTTGGTTAAATGTGAGATTGTTTTAAGGGGTAAACAGAAATATTTGCATACTTTTCTCGATGGTACAAATTCAGAAACGATAAAATCTATTGCAATTTGCCGTTTTTCAATGATATTTACTCTGTTAGCTTAAAATTAAGTCAGCAGGACCACAATTTTTTATAAATAAAACAAGGTACAAAATCATTTTTAATGGTACAAAATACTACACAATAAGTACTGAAAAATAAATTTGATTTGATTTTACTGATTTAATTATTAATAATCGAAGCAGAAAGGTTTATTCTTGAAGCTGAGGTCAAAGTTGAGGTTATTTTAAAGGGTCGGCAGAAATATTTTTGATACTTTTTTTTGGTGGTACAAATTGGTACAAATTCTGAAACGACAAAATCTACTATTTGTTTCGTTTTTTTAACAATTTTTATTTTGCTGACTTTATATTAAGTGAGTAGGACCACGATTTCTCTTAAAGGATATGGCATACAAAATTGTTTTTAATGGTACAAAATTACATTAATCGTGTAGTATTTTGTATTATCAAAAATGATTTTGTACCTTGTTTTATTTAAAAAAATATTATGGTCCTGCTGACTTAGTATAAAGAGAACAAAATGAAAACTGGTAAAAACCGACAGAAAACGATAGATTTTATTGTTTCTGAATTTGTACCAATTTGTACCACCAAAAAAAGTATCAAAAATATTTCTGCCGACCCTTTAAAATAACTTCAACTTTGACCTCAGCTTCAAGAATAAACCTTTCTGCTTCGATTATTAATAATTAAATCAGTAAAATCAAATCAAATTTATTGCATTTTTCAGTACTTATTGTATAGTATTTTATACCATTAAAAATGATTTTGTACCTTGTTTTATTTATAAAAAATTGTGGTCCTGCTGACTTAATTTTAAGCTAACAGAGTAAATATCATTGAAAAACGACAAATTGCAATAGATTTTATCGTTTCTAAATTTGTACCACCGAGAAAAGTATACAAATATTTCTGTTTACCCCTTAAAACAACCTCACATTTAACCAACCTCAAAAATAAAATTTCTCTCTTTCGATTATTAAGAATTAAATCGATAGAATCAAATTATATTTATTGCGTTTCTTATTACTCATTTTTATTACTATTTTGTACCATAGAAAATAATTTTGTACCCCGTACTATTTAAAAAAATATTGTGGTCCTGCTAACTTCATATAAAGAGAACAAAACTGGTAAAAAACGACAAGAAATGATAGATTTTATCGTTTTTGAATTTGTACCATCAAGAAAAAGTGAAAAAAAATCGTGATCCTGCTATCTTTATGTTAGGTTTAGATAAGGGAGGGGTTGTTTAAAGGGGAAAATATAAAATTTTTTATTTATTTCGTATGGTACAGATTAGTACAAATTCAGTACTAATTGTGTACCATGATTTATTTTTTTATTTTTTTTTGGTCCTGCTAGCTTGATATCAAGTTAGCAGCGCCACCATTTTTTTTAAAACGGCACGTGGTACAAATTTTTTTTTGTGGTACAAAATAGTACAAAATGAGTACTAAAAAATGCGATAGGTTCCATTCGATTCTGCTCATTTGGTCCTGCTAGCTTGAGAGAGGTGAGAAAGTTGTAAATGCAATTAATCGGTTTTTAAACTGCAATAAAATGCAAAAGTGCAAATTTTGATAATGTACTTTTTTCGTAAAAAATTAATGTCACCTTCACTTTTCCAAATGAAATCATACTTTTTTTTATCTGTAGTATTTTAAAGAAAATGAAAAGAATTCAAGAGTAACCCGTAATGTTATCTCAATTTCAACAACAAGCAATGTAATATAAGCATGCAGAAACGTAAATCAAAATATCCTAATTGATATAACATATAAAACTCTTTTACAAAGAGCGGAGCTTTATGTTACAGAAAATGGATTACATTTCGAATATATCCCCTGAGTACCTAACATTATTCATTACACTTTATTGCAAACATTACCATACCTTCTGCCTGTATTTATGATGAATATCCTATATATAGAAATCTACTAGATTATTTATTAACTTACTCTTTTGAAACACTATTTTGAAAAAAGTAAAGAACAAAAAGTACATTTACATTCGTAAATGACAAAAAAAATAAAATAAAAAATTTTTAATAAATTACTTTTCAATAAGTTAACTTTTGAAGTGAAAAAAATGTAGAAAAAAATCGAAACGAAAATTTATTCGAAGACTGCATATTTCTACCAGAGAATTCACACCCTGAATTATTGCACATAGTGGATGACTTTAAGCTACGTCTTAGGAAGAATATGAAGAATCGTCAATTACGTTTCAGCATGTCCGGGCGAAAATCGGAAGCTGCTGGTGCTGTTGAATCCGAAGTCCGGGTCCGGCAGAGGCAGGGAGACTTTCCAGAGAAGGATACATCCGATTCTGTCCGAGGCGGAGAGACCGTATGAGATTCACATTACTAAGCACGCTAATTACGCCCGCGAGTTCATACGCACAAGAGATATCTATCAGTGGAGCGGCCTGCTGATGGTCGGCGGCGACGGGATCGTCTTCGAGGTGGTGAACGGACTTTTTCAAAGACCGGACTGGGAGAAGGCTCTGCGCGAATTGCCGCTTGGTGTGATACCGTGCGGCTCCGGCAATGGCTTGGCGAAGTCCATCGCTCACGCTAAACAGTAAGACTTCATTACACAGAAAGAATATTATAGCTTTTCTTTTTGATAAATTTGTTTTACACATACTCATGTGACCATGTCGGCTGAGAAGAAATGGAAAAAATCGACGTACGTGGAAAGAATATTTAATCTCTTTTTTTTTACATAAATCAATTTTTTCAATTCTTTACCATGTTTTCTAGATTAAATCTTGCAGTATTAAAAATAGTTTTAAAATCTTAAATCTAATGTCTTTAAAGAGAATTTAATTTTATAGTAATGCAGAAATATAATTTGTCGGAAAAGTTGATCTTGTTGAGAAATATAATAAACTTTTTTAATAATAGATATTTCTGTTTTCCTAAAATATAAATAACACATATGAAGCGGAAGGAGAATAAGTTAAGGCAGAATGTCTATATGTTTCTTGGTTACAAGATTCTACATAGTAATTTGTAAATTTACTATAGAATTTCTAACAAAATTTACGAGGATTTTATAAAAATAATATAGAATTTTTGTAGAATTCGCATTTGAGAAAAAAATTCAATAGTATTTTATAAAGTTATCTCATAAAATTATATTTCACTTCTTTTCGATTAACATGATCGCATGAGTGTGTATATGTGTGTCTATAATTTATCATTTATAGAATAAATAAACGTAATAGCGGGGAAACGTAGGATTTCGACAGTTTGGTTCAATTATGCGTTCCGTTTTTTCGCGTAAGAGTCAAATATATTCATTATTCTGTATTTTAATGCGGGTTAGTCATCGTCAATCAGTCATCCCATAAAGTGTTTTGCTAACGTAGATGCAAGATATTAATCTGTTAATAGAATTGAGTAAAACATGAGTGACGCAAGCTATTACTTCGCGCGCAGAATTTTATCTAGTCTATTTTATTTATTACTCTTTTTTGCTTTCAGTAGCATAGTGATGTGTTCGCGTCGAATAACTGTGATATTTTTAGATGGATGTGACATTCCTGTTTTCTATTTTTTGCCAAACATGTGTTTTATCGTTCGTACGTTATTTGTGTATACCGGGTGTCTCAGACTCTTCTCCGCAATTTTTGTGGAAACGTAGAACGGATTGGGGCAAACATAAAAGTCCTATATCGTTTTTTGCATAATTTGCGCAATAATAGTCGAGGTATTAATTAAAGAAGATTAATGAGTGATCACATGCGATATAGTAAATGATGTGTAGTGACGATATGTGCTATTGTGTACTTGTATATCAGGTCAAATTGAATAAAAAAGTCCTTTATCATTTGGCAAATAACCACATAGATTTTTAGTTAGAAAAGAAAATTGATACATGATTGTGCGCGATAATGCACAAATTTTCTTTAATTAATACTTAAAAATCTATGTAATCACTTGCAAAATAGTAGAGAACTCTCAGAATAGTAGAGAATGATTATTTACTAATTTTCTTTAATTAATATTTCGAGATTTATTGCGAATATCGCAAAGTATGGGTTTATTATATTTACCTCAACTTTCCCATAAAAATTGCGAAGAAGAGCCTGGGACACGCCGTATAACGCATATCAATAATTCTCGCATTTGAATGAGCATGCGACCTTGCCTCAGCTTAATTCAGGCTTCAGAGGAGATCAAAGAAACTAGAGAACCTATAAACTATAGAACTATAACCTTCATAAGAGAGATTCACTTCTCTCCCTTTTCCTCTCTCTCCCTCTTTCTCCCTCTCTCTCTCTTTGAATAATAAATCAATACGATCATTCTGAATGAGTTACGTTACTATTCACTAGAATGCTCGGAAACGACAAACGACAAACTGGATGCTGGAAGGAGCATTTGACTCCTGTGATTCTAATATTTTTAAAGCATTCTCTTTGTTTCTTATTAATTGTATCAATGATGACTTTGGAACATGCTAAGAATATAATTTATGAAATATATATATTTTATATATTGCAAACAAATTACAAACATTTTTATAATTTTTCCAAATTTTCTATTATAAGATGCTTCATAATTATTCAATATTTATTTGTCTTTTATAATTAGTACATGCAAAAAATATTAAAATATAAAATATGTAAATAGTAAATATTACGTTAAAATTATATTCATTTTTATAATGTTATTTTGTAAAGCTGACTTGATATTTTATAGTATAAATTACTATAAAAATAATAAAGAAGAATACTAAAAAAATAAGTCACACACGGAATCTTAACTAATTACTGGAAACTGTTTTTGGGATCTTCTAGAAACAGAAAATCGCAATTATTTATGCACCAGGTTCAGGGAAAGTTATGAAAATTGTTATTTATTATTAATTGTTTAAATAGTTATATGAAAGATTTTTTTAAGCTTTGTACGTCTTGATATGTCTTTAAAATAAAATCAATTGCACATTTATGTCTTAAGAGATGAGTCGTAAACTTAGAAAAATTTTCTTATTTTGTTTATACTATGTTTATGTGTTGTATATGCAGAGGGATTCGAGAGAAAAAACTACTATTATTTATATTTTTTAATCTTTACCTAACAAATTATTTGTTTAACATTTTAGAGAGATAAAAGAAAGTAAAATCAGGGAGAGGTCGCGATGCCGAAATTATATTTATCTAATTTCTTCGTAACGGGCATACCATGTACATAATATATTAGGTGTGCAAATTAATTCGGTGCGTTAACTTTAATTAATTATAACGACGTGTTAACCCTTTAAGTCATGATGTATCATATATGATACACTTATTTTGGCTGCGTTCAGATGGTTCGCTGTTGCGCTACGAGACTAACGCTATAAACATCGTTCGGGGAGCCAATAGCGCGATAGCGTTCGCGTGCTATTCGAACGCGTTGAACTAATAGCGATAGCGAACTCGTTGACACGTTGTGAGATGCTAATGCTCAATTGCGATTACAAGTTTAATACGAATGGAGAAAATATTGATCTCCGTTGCAACAAGCTATAATTAAGAATGGTATTGTTGCAATACCATTAATTGCGGGAACTTGTTGATTTCTTGTCGTCAGAAAGTGATGACGATGAAATAGAACACGCTAGGCACATGGCGGATAGCATATAATGGTTGCGTTCGGGGAGACGCTATTTAGCGCTATGAGTGTGCTCTGTCCTTGCTTATTCATAAAAAGTTAAACAAGGACAGAAGACGCTCATAACGCTAAATAGCGTCTCCCCGAACGCAGCCAATATAAGTGGAAATGCATATAGCGCATGTATACTTTCACAATTCAATAGAACGAAAACATAAGGTCTGTTTAAAATAGACTCATAATTGTTCGCGTAGCGAATTAAGAACGCTATGAGCGCTATGAGCGCTCGGCGCCTCGCCTCGAAAATGATAGCGAAAAATAGCGCGAGTGATGACGTCACACTACTTTTAGGCTGCGTTCGGATTTCACTATCGCGCTACGAGATGCTAACGCTATAAACACCGTTCGGGGAGCCGATAGCGTTAGATTTGCTATCCAAACGCGTCGGGCTAATAGCGATAGCGTTCGGAGAGTTCGTTGACACGCTATGAGACGCTAATGCTCAATTGCGATTGCAAGTTTAATAGGAATGGAGAAAATATTGATCTTGCAATAAGCTATAATTAAGAATGATATTGTTGCAATTTTCCGGGAACCTGTTGACTTCTCGTTGTCAAAAAGTGATGATGCTGAAGTGAAATATGCTATCTATACAGCAGAAATGTCTCGAAAATATCATAGGAATATTCTACAGATATTGATATCTTTATAATATCCTTGTGATGTATTCGGGACATTTCTGCTGTGTGGGTATGCACGTGGCGAATAGCATATAATATAAGCCGAAATATATATAACACATGTATACTTTTGCAACTCGACGGGACGAAAACATAAGGTCTGTTTAAAATAGACTCATAATTATTCGCGTACACTGAGGGAAATGTCTGATGATACTAACCAGAATTCTATTTAGGTTTACCAAACAGTATGGTGAATAATCGTGTAACAAGATATTTAGTCAATGATACTAAACTATCTGGTGAGCGCATTGTCTAAGTAGCATTACAGTGATGCTTAAATATGTTTACTAAACCATCTGGTACAGCATATAATTCATTTGGTGAATGTTTTATATATATATATATATATAATATATATATATATATATATATATATATATATATATATATACAGTTATATATATAATTTTCATATACTTACTGCATATAATCTTCATATACTTACTTCTAAATTTGTCGACATATTTTAAGAAATTCCATTCTTCCAAATATCTGACGGTTTTAGCGTCCATTCTTTTAGCATCGAGTCTTTACAAATTAGTATAGATGAAAAAGGAAACGTTGCAGCGAGTAACAATTAACTATCGCATCTATAGTACCACACGTTTAGAGAGAATTACCAAACTGTCTAGATGCCTACAACTAAATGTCTCGGTATCGACTATCAGATGAGGCATCGTAATCAGAATATTGGATATGTGAACCAGATATCACATATAAATTCACCCTATTACTTTCATAAGACGAGTATAGAGTCATTCACCAAGCCATTTCTCTCAATGTAGCGAACTAAGAACGCTATGAGCGCTATGAGCGTTCGGCGCCTCACCTCGAGAATGATAGCGAAAAATAGCGCGAGTGATGACGTCACGTTACTTTTAGAGCGACGTCATTATCGGTTTCATAGTGACAAAAAGCGTCTCCTCGAACAGCCAAAGCGCGCTCATAGCATTAAATAGCGTCTTCCCAAACGCAATTTTTAGAGCAGTTTTTACGAATTTAAACTAATTTCTAGAGATTTCGAGGCGGTAAATGTGTATTTATTGTGAAGCTTAGATGTTTATCTAACAGAATCATCTGCATAGAATTAAATTTTGCAAATTTAATTATTCATAAACAAATTAATGTAAATTATTGGTATTTAAAAAAATTCATTTGCCAAAAATATTGCAAAGTACACGTATGGAAAAAATGGCTTGGTTGATGCTTTTTGAGCTGTAGATGATGACGCCTCAAAAATTTCAAAAATTCAAGACGGCAAACTCAATATGGCGAGCTAAAATACCAAAAATCGCTAAAATACCAAAATAAGTTATATTTCTTTTCGTAAATGAGTGAAGTTGAGTCTGTGAATAGTTGAGTCTTGAATTTCAAAAAGATGATTTTGAATTCGTGATCAGCGATGCAAAAAATCTTTGGGATAGCGCAGGATAGCGATACCAATTTTCATGAAAATCCAGTGTTTAAAATTGTCGTTTATCATATTGGATCCGCCATCTTGAATTTTCAAAAACTGACATCAAATTCGTAATTAGTGACCTCAAAAACCTCCAGATATCGATTGAACAAAGGAAAAAGTTTTGCAGAAAAATTCGTGATTTAAAGAGTTGAATTCAAATATCTTCTCGTTGTTCAGTAGGTTTTGAAGTGCTAATTTTAAAGGAGGATGTCGGAAAAGTGCGATTTTTTACCTCGAGTCGCAAGTAAAATTCGAGTTGCATTAGATCACATATATCTTGAATAATTGTAAAAACCATAGTGGTTTTTCTTGGAAATTCAGGGAACATCTAAAAATCACCACATGTTTGGGGAAAATCACGTAAATCAAGAATCACACAATAAATCATAGTTGCTTTATTTTTCAACCGAAGATTCATATATAAATAAAGGTAATATCGAATTTCTAAGATCAATTATTACGGTTTTGATGTTATGAATCGAATACATAACATATTAGGGTTTCAAATTAGTGGATCTAATATGGAAAACTTGGATTCATAGTCCTTCATAAAACAATTGATATGAAAATGTTATAATTAAAGAGGATGTAAAATAATTGAGTTGAGAATCTTCAGTATAAATGAGGATGATACTGGAAAAAAGGCATAAAATCCAAGATGGTCAATTCAATATAGCGGACATTAAATGGAAAATCCAGAGCGCACTTTGTGTGTGTATGTTTATCATATACAAAAATGACTTTTTAACATTCTTCTTTGATGATCTATTTGATGTATGATATAAAAACAATTGAAGTAATCGCAATAATGTTATAGTAAAAAGACAAACATGCATAACATTTTTAAGTAAATAGAAATTTTGTCCATAATTTTGTATGGTGTAATATTAAAAAATGTTGTTATCATTTCTATTACAATGTTTTCTCATGTGTTGTGCAAAAAGATTGCTGAATGTGTTGTGCAAAAAGATTGCTGAATGAACACAGAACAAATTATAAACTTCATCGAGTTTAAAAAACTAAAATCTTAAGTAATAGTTTATATATACTGTCCTTATAACATTGACGATGAAATAGTCAAAATTACTCTCTTATATATCCAAGGTAGATCATAAAATAATTCATCTCAATATTATCGATCTCTCCCGTTATTTTACTGTATTCTACTTTAAAAATAATTAAAAGCCGCGAACAATTTTTTTCCTGAATCACAAGAAACAAAAATGACAATAGCAAGAAGATCTTAAATAAGTTAAAGTTAAAGTGACTTCATCAGGTATTCTAGTGTTAATCTTTTGATAGTTTTGGGTACTTGAGAGGTGTTGAGCCACTTTATTTTTATACAGCACAAAGTGAGGATCAGAGTAATACGTGATTATTTTTTTGTGCTATCTTTCTTTACTCTCTTTCTTTTTAGAACAGTGCACGCCTGTTGCCCACA
This sequence comes from Odontomachus brunneus, assembly GCF_010583005.1. NCBI lineage: Eukaryota > Metazoa > Arthropoda > Insecta > Hymenoptera > Formicidae > Odontomachus > Odontomachus brunneus. The sequence continues at coordinate 452,333 of NW_022639588.1, read as the reverse complement.
GGATCAACATCAGAACCGTAGAAGACAATCATATTTATACGAATTTTATTTAGTATGTTTGGATTCTTTTCTGGTATAACTCGTGGTTATCTCTGTTAAAAAAAAAAACCACGACTAGCGGAATTATCTATCAACTACTGTTTCAAATTTTTATTCAATAAAGTGTCACTCATTTCACAATGTAGACATTGTAAATTTTGTAAAGTTTTATCTTGTTTTGTCCAGTGGAAGAATTTTACTATTAAAAAACGAATTCTTCTATTGGACAAGACGGAGAGTCCATAAACAAAATAAAAAATTATGGACAAATCTTTCTGTCTACGACTCTGCAGTAACATAAAAAATTGCTGAATTGAAAAATACGTGTATTAAAATATTCAAATAAATAAACAATTGGGAAGAATGAATTCAAAAAATTATATGAATGTAAAATATGAAAAAAACACCAATTAAAAAATATGTAATTGTCTTGCAAAATAGTTTATGAACGAATTTTTACTCATTATTCTCTAAAGATTCTAATAGAATAGCGGGAGAAATCTAGCAGTCCCTAAATAAAATTAATTGTGATTAGTGACAATCCGAACGTATAATTGATAATATTATCTCCGGAGAATTTTATTTTCCTTTCTTTCCGTCTTCGTCTCTTCCTAATGTCGAAATATCGTGGAAAACATGTTTTTCGCATTTTATTTTTTTTCAGCCGTTATTATAGATATCAGTATGAAGTTAAGATCGTTTATAGATATCGATCTGTATTTAGAACGCGCTTACAACAGTGTTGGCGCACTGACAAGTAGCTTAGAAGCCATTCGATTGATTGAAAACGACTTGTCAGTGTGCTAACATCGTTGTAAGCGCGTTTTGAATATGGGCCATCATTTATTAGACAGAAAAAAGGTAGGATCATATTATAGATATGATCCTACCTATGAGCTTAGGATCATTTCATAGATCATTAGAAAAATTAAGTACATTTCTTTTTTTTAAGAATTTTCTACGAAAAAATTCAAATGGCAGAATCTCTTAAAATATTCAAAACTTTTCTTTTGGCGCTTCTTACAAATAAATAAATAAAGATATATTTATATTTATATTATAATATGTATATGTATATATATATATATATATATTTATTTATTTATTTATTTATTTATAAGAGCGCTAAAAGAGAATTTTTGAATATTTTAAGGGATTCTGCCATTTAAATTTATATATATAAGAAGTGTCATCCCCGAAAAATTTATAATATATATTGTAAAAGCTTACTTCCCTAATATCTTTTAGACTTTTTCAAACACAATGTCATATTAAAAGAAATTAAAACGAATTTTTTAATTTTTTTTTAATTTGACGAGATTCAAAACGAGAATAAAAATTTTTTGATTGTTTTAATAATTTTACTTTGTCTCAAAGCGTATTGAATAGAAAAACTTTGTTGCAACGTTTTCGCCGGCTGTACTAGGCTATATGAAAGAAAAAATATTCATCTATTCTTTTACAGTTGGCTGCGCTCCGAATTGAATTGTAAAACTGTTCAAAATAAAGTTTAAAACAAAATATAATACGAATGAAAGATATCGGACCAATTTAATACGTCATCGTTTACATACGCACCATCTAAATAAAGATAATTTACTATAAAATTACTAATTGATACGCGCGCATATTAAACGGTGTAAACAATGTCAGTGGTAAATAAATTGCGCCGCCTCCCGACCTCCATTGTAACAATCAAACAAGACTGTTTTCGTGCACGAAAAAAGAGAATAGAATAATGTTTCAGGGAGCCATACGACCGCAATCCTACGCTGATCAGCGCGCTGTCAGCGGTCAAGAGTAAGAGAATGCCGATGGATTTGGTGCGCGTGGAGACCAGGAATCAAATTCTCTTCTCGTTTCTCTCGGTGGGCTGGGGCCTCATAGCTGACATAGACATTGAGAGCGAACGGCTGCGTGCGATCGGAGGCCAAAGATTCACCGTGTGGAGTGTGGCGCGCTTGATAGGATTGAGAACGTACAAGGGCAAGATATCGTATGTGCCTTGCAACAACAGGGTATCGCCGATGGAGAACGGAAACGGCAAGATCTGTCGCAAGGAGTGCGCCACGGAAAGCACGTTGTCACATTCGCGGAGTTATGGTGATGAGCTGGACAGGTATGGGCATTTAGTGGTCTCGAATAAATATATTATCTGCTCAGTGACTGACACAAGTGCGCAAAATAGCGTCCTCGTACAGCAAGAAGTTTATCATTATATAAAAGAAGTCATTGGATATCATGAAAATTGTCATGATATATTGACTTAATATTGCTATTTATTTTATTAGGAGTAAAAATTTTGACTGAAAATATGGCGTAATAAATTGACATCACTTAAAACAAATATATTATAAACACGTTGTGCTGTCACAATAGCAGTATAAAATATACATTAAATGTTTGCATGATATGTTCAGCATCTTGGTTTACATCTGGAATGCTTCGATTTTTTGATTGTTTTAATAATTTTACTTTGTCCGAATGCCCGAGTATATTTGTATGCAATTAATTCAATGTTAATTTCATTAAACGTTACATAATTTCATTAAACCTGATCATTGATTCTTCTACATCGAGAGAATTTTATGTATATAGCAACAATTACTATAGAATTTTATAGTCGAAAAACATATCGACATTCTGTTAATTTGTTATTACTTCGTTTGATATGTGCTATTTACATGTTTAAGAAGTAAATTTTACTTTTAAAAAACTTATTATATTCCTCAACGAGATAAACTCTACTGACAGTGCATTCCTGCACTACTAAAAAACAAATGGTAAAGTTAAGCAGAATTTATTAGGTGGTAAACTTAGTTCCTGCGTTTTTTTTGTTTAAAAAACTCATTTATTTCGACATCAAAAGCAAAAAATACATTAATCGAAGTATTTTCCCTCGCTAGTTATACATTTTTCCCATCTTTCGGGCAACGCGTAGATTCCGCGACGATAGAACGATTGGTCTTTTGATGCAATCCATTCGTCGATCTATTTTCGCACATCCTCGTAATTTCTGAGGTGTGTATCCACCAAGCCGTGCTGCATCGACCGGAACAAGTAATAGTCCGAAGGAGCTAAGTCTGGTGAATACGCTGGGTGCGGGAGAACTTCCCACTCGAGCTGCATCAGTGTTTCTTTGACGGCTTTGGCAACGTGTGGTCGAGCGTTGTCGTGCAAAAGCATGACTTTACGTCGATTGCTGGCTACTGCTGGCCTTTTTTCCAACAATGCTTCATTCAGACGGTTTAATTGTGATTGATATCGATCCCCCGTGATA
>NW_022639588.1:442713-446372 GCF_010583005.1 Odontomachus brunneus | reverse complement strand
CATAATTGCCATAAGCTTCGAAAAGCAATTTATGAGCTGCAGCTGCAGTTTTTTTCAAGTCAAAGTAATGAAGCAGCACATGTCAAAACAACTTATCACGTTCCATATTTAATCAAAAGAAAAAATAGCACTGCTCGCTTAAATGAATCTTTTCGCACTGAATTTTATTGACAAATGTCTAACCTCTAAAATGCAGCCAGTTTCAGATGTCAAAATAAATTACACCTACAACTAACGTCATCTAACTGTGAGCCGCAGGAGCTAAGTTTACCACCTAATATATATAAGAAAAAAAAAAATATAATATTCTCTCTTTGTAAATAAATAATGTGCACAAATACAACTTGCAACTATTTACAAAATTAAAGATACTCTTTACACTATTTTTTACAAAAATAAACTGACATTTCCCTAGTATTGATTTTTATAACGATAGCCAATAGCGAAAAATTGTGTTGCAAAGTCCTAACTGCGTATTATTTGGGTATTGAAATAATATTCGAAAGAGTAGAGAATGGATATCTAGGTAGAATCAAATATTTAGATACAAATTAGATTACAAATATCCAAATTAAGGCTCCTGGTTTCTCGTCGTGGAATTTTTGGTTGATGTCAGAAGCAGGCAAATGTATGCCTAAAATTTTTGCGCAACATTTTCAAATGAAAAGATAGTTGTATGAAAGAACATTTCAGATTATTCGATCGTACTTGTAAAATACTCCCATAATTATTTTATTTTGATAGTCCACAAATAGCCATAAAATTAATGTGACATACAATATTCCTCATTAATAAGGTGATCCATTATCCCAAATTTTGTGGTATATTTTGGCCTTTTATAGAGACGTTCCGAAAATACTCGGGATACCATATATTACGATTTCTTATATAAAATATTTCTTATATAAAATAAAATAAATAATATATAATTTTATATTATAAAATTAAATACAATAAAATTTTTATGATAATAAAATTTTATTATTTCATATTGTTTGTGTGATAAGAAAAGTGTATTTTATATTGATTTTTTATTGTTTTTATGTTCCATTGATAATTATTTTTTGATCTTAAGAATTTTACAAAGAGCCCGGCCAAAATGTTCCCCAAAATAGGGCGGTTGAATTTGGGGTCTCATGGAAGAAGAAGTTGTATCTGGACGAGCTGAAAACGAAATGGTGCTTTTTACGTTGCACTGACACACCGATCTCAAGATATCCGGTCCGGAAGTCCAGGTGGCCAATTATGGATTTTTAAACTTTAATTTCTACAGATGGCTGCAAAATGGTCATTTCAAGTCCTAAAAATGTTATTAATGGCTTAAAATGAAACTTAGTAGATTCTCTCAAAACAATTTAAAAGCATTTTTTATTTGCCAGCTAAAATGGCCGAATGGGGGCGCTTCAAACACTAAGTACTTGAAAATTTATTTTTTTATTTTTTTATTTTTTATTCAGATCTACAACTTCTTCTCCCATGACGACCCCAAATTCAACCGCCCCATTTTGGGGAACATGCACCGCTGGGACTTGCCCAGCTCTTTGAGGGTTTTGAACACTAATGATTTTCTATTAAGAAAACAATAGAAGGTTGTGTTCTGTTTGATATTGACCTAATAATGAATAAATATTTTACTCACCTACTTATATGTATTTAATTTATTCAATCTATTTTAAAGATTAATGTCAAGATATACTTATGCATTTATAGTAAGTAAAAAGATATATGTACACATGTTAATATTACAAGATATTTTTTGTAACCAATAAAAAGGTCCCGATTTTTTAAATTCGGTATCCTGAAATTAGCTGATCGAGAACTAGTCGTCTTACTTTTTACCTATCTTTTTTCATGATTTTGTCATGTTAATTTTATTAACTGTGAAGGAAAAAAATATGTTCAAGCGATGTAAAATGTTCTTTCATGCAAATATTTTTTAATCGAAAACGGCAAAAGTTCTGTGTCATTTCCTGTCATTCCTGACGTCAAACACGACTGTGGCGTGTATTTAAGAATGTTAAGATGTAGACATACGTCGGCAAGTTTCTCGAGATAATAAGCTGATAATCGCAGTCATGTGTTTGTTATTTCGCGATATAGTGGAGAAATCGATCATATGTGATGCACACTAATGCAATTTTGTTGATTTGATTTGATAAAATTTAACAATTTTACTAACGTTAGGAATATTTTATCCGCATTTTACATAATAACGAGGCGGAGGAAAATAATTTCAGACTCATAATCGTATACGTAAAATATCATTTTTCTCGTTCGACATTATCGTATAAAAAATGTACAGAGTGGTCCACATAATTCTTTACAGTTCGTTATCTCGAAACCTAAAAAAAATATGAAATAGTTATATTATTTCAAACAAAAGTTATAGGATATCGAGTGGAAAAAGATAGTAATATTTAGTTTACTAAAATATTTAATTGCCTTTGAAATCTTGAAAAAACTTCTGTTACTTTTCATTTTTTGAATGGAATTGTATGATTTTCTTAAATAAATCGATTCCTCTAGTTATTCTGTGTACAAAAGTATTAGGATAAAATCATCGATAAGTGAATATTTTTTTAGATATTTTACAATTTATCCTGTTATTTTTTAATATACACACAAGATATGAAATATCTCATAAAATATTTACTTTTTGAATTCATTCAACTTATTAATTTCATCTTAATACTTAATATTTTGTATATAGGCCGTCGCAAAATGAATGGCCGTAAGCAAAATTGATTGTTGTAAAACAAAACATACGGAAACTTTAAATAAAATTCCGTGTATTTTACAGACTTATTGATGCACTAGTGTGCAAAGATTAGTATCATCGATCGATTTCTCTCGTCATTCTACGTACAAAAGTATTAAGATGAGGTCGAAAAGTGAATAGTTTACGAGACATTTGTTATCTTGTATTCACAGAATATATATCTCGGAAAGTATTCACTTTTCGATGATTTTATCTCAGTACTTTTGTACATAAAATGATTGGAAGAATCGATTTATACCAAAAAAAAAGACAATACGATATTCCATTAAAAAAGTTAAAGTTGATCTTGATAGGGATTTTTAAGGTCTCATTGCAAGGTTAAATAAATGTCATTATCTTTTATCCTCAATATCCTACAACTTTTGTTGGAAATTTTTTCATATCGTTTTTCCAAGATATCAAGTTGTAAAGAGTTACGTGGACTATCCTATATGATATTTTATACATTGATATTTTATGAATGTTTGACGCAAAGTATCCCATATTATGTAGATTAAGTCAGATTATGTACAAAATTGCTCTACTATGCAAATAACCACGTAACAAGTTGGATTATTAATTAACGAACATTTGCGAATGTTTAAGCGCGATACGGCAGATGAGTAGCGATAATAACACCTGCCGTCGTGTAATTGGAAAGTAGGTTTGAACAAAAAAATCATCTACCATTTTGTAAATAACCACGTGAATTTTTAGTTATTAATTAAAGAGTACATTATCATCCGTCAATTAGTACATTATCATCCGTCAATTTTTCCTCAATTAATGATTAAAAAATCTACTTAATTGTAATAAAATATACGTATATGGTTATTTGTAATATATATATATATATATATATATATATATATATATATATATATATATATATATATATATA
>NW_022639588.1:441772-442624 GCF_010583005.1 Odontomachus brunneus | reverse complement strand
GGTACCAAATTTTAGGGGTATGTAGTATTCGTTAAAACAAACCAAAAACTCTTAATGAACAGTACTCCTTTTATTTCTGAGTTATAAAGCATTGTGTTCTGTGAAAAATAGAAAATAAATTAAATTTACAATAAATGTTCAATGTGCTCTCCGTCCATTTCAACACACAATTCGGCACGTTTCATTGAAGATCGAATACGTTCAAAGATTCCAGGTTTATTTCGTTTTTGAAGCATTGCCCTTTGCTCTGCCATACATAAAATTAATATCCGTCATTTCAGAATTTGTGTAAAAATTAGCCATTTTTCAGATAACACAAAATTAGACATGGTCCACAATCCAAAGTTGAATACAACAATCCCCGCGTAATTAGGTGGTCACATACGGGCGTTCGTGAATGAACTAAGAGACTTGGAAACTGTTGTCAACAAATACGAAATAAACCTAGATTCTTTGACCTTCAATGACGAAACATGCCGAAATAGGTATTGATATGAGCCGAAGGCTTTGAACATTGAACATTGAACATTTAATGTAGATTTAATTTATTTTCTATTTTTCACAGAACAAAATGCTTCATAACTCAGAAATAAAAGGTTTTCGGAGTACTGTTTATTAAGAGTTTTTGGTTTGTTTTAACGAGTACTACATATCCCTAAAATTTGGTACCACCTTTTGGGAACACCATGTATATATATATATATATATATATATATATATATATATATATATGCAGGACATAAGAAGGTACCATTGGTAGATTTGAGGCTTTCACGGCCATTGATACAATGTCTAGGTATAGCTTCCGGAATGGAGCCGTGTCTTGAATCAGCGATATGCCGACGTTTCGCA
>NW_022639588.1:441356-441568 GCF_010583005.1 Odontomachus brunneus | reverse complement strand
GACCAGCTGATCAATTAAAATACGCTGATTGGCTGGATTCAAGCCTCGTCCCCTACTCCCTAAACACCATCTACACAAAGGGGAGCCATTTACCCAAGGGAGCTCAGTATCAGAGTTCTCAGTCCTGATGATGCAAACTGCAACGTTTGTGAAACGTCGGCATATCGCTGATTCAAGACACGGCTCCATTCCGGAAGCTATACCTAGACATT
>NW_022639588.1:441251-441346 GCF_010583005.1 Odontomachus brunneus | reverse complement strand
TCTTGAATCAGCGATATGCCGACGTTTCGCAAACGTTGCAGTTTGCATCATCAGGGCTGAGAACTCTGATATTGAGCTCCCTTGGGTAAAGGGAG
>NW_022639588.1:436304-441241 GCF_010583005.1 Odontomachus brunneus | reverse complement strand
AAACATCGTGAAGGTCTAGAAATTTTGAAACATCCCAACAACCTCAACCGAGACAAAGGTATGCAAGTAAACTCTATTTGGCATACTGCCCTCCCTGTTTTTTAATTGACCAGCTGATCAATTAAAATACGCTGATTGGCTGGATTCAAGCCTCGTCCCCTACTCCCTAAACACCATCTACACAAAGGGGAGCCATTTACCCAAGGGAGCTCAGTATCAGAGTTCTCAGTCCTGATGATGCAAACTGCAACGTTTGTGAAACGTCGGCATATCGCTGATTCAAGACACGGCTCCATTCCGGAAGCTGTACCTAGACAAGGTACCATTGGTTTGACATTGGTATCAATGTTCTTTAATTAATTGCTCAACATTTTAAAAATTAAATATTTATAAAATTAATGAAAATAAATTAATATAGAAGATAATTAATACAAAAAGAATAACTTAAATATAGTACTTAACTTAGTTAATAACTTAAAGTTGATTGTTTGCAAAATGGTAGGGGAATTTTGTATTTAGTTTGACTTAATAAATATATGTATGAAGTATGGGACATTTGGTGTCAGACACTCTGTATATGCATTCGCATGTTAAACGATGCATAACTTATTGATAGCTTAATTTACATTTTATCGAAAACTCTATTCATGTACACAGAGAGAACGATTTATTGATTCAAATAAATGTTTCTTTAGTTCTCTCTCTATAAATGTTTCTTTAGTGTCTCTTTGGAATAGTCCAAACGAATTATTTGGTTGACACAACAAAAATATATCTTTGGAACTAAGCCGCAAATAAATATTTTTGTTCCTTCAAACAAAATTTTGTTTGATCAATAAAAAAATTCGTTTAGACTATTTCAAAGAAGCGTTTATTTGATTTAACCAAATCGTTTTCTCTGTGTATGTACATTTTTATCAAAGATCTGTTCAATGTTGCGAGAGAAAAACTTAATATTTTCCCATTCGATAAATACTGGAATAATTTTTTTACTCTGATTTTCGTTTATAAAAAAGCCTTTACCATATATGAATGAAAAAAAATGAGAGACATGTGCGAAATATATATGCAGATACGGCGGAGGCGAACCGAAGAGCTTCCATACTGCTTTCAGCGAATCGATCAACGACCTGAAAGATTGCGACGAAAACGAAATGATCGCGGAGAGTCTGACGCTCGAAACGGAAAACGAGAAGAGGCACAGATTAGACAGCTTCTATTCCGCGACGTCGGCGAAGTCGACTTACTTCAGCACAGGCTCGGTCTCGAGCTACCATAGCGTTGACGACGGCGACAGTGCGGAGATTGGTACGCTATTAATCGTACATGCGTCTATTGAATTAAATAACGCTCATGCTAATGAGTCCATTGTCCTGCTAAGGCGCGGAGAACATCTGTAGCAGCCAAATTATGTACGGGCCGTCGTCCACTCTTCCAGCGCTGACCACGCAACTTTCGAATTGCTGGACGCAGATTCAAGGTAAGGGAACTGATGGAAACCACAAATGTACAGATACATAAATATGCATGCACCAGATGCATTAAAAGTAATCTAAATGCTAAATTTCAAATTTACAATTCGCGCTTTAATCAAATTTTTCTTTTCCATCTTTTTTGTCCTTATAACGTGCTGAATTAAATAGTTCCAGGCTAGAAGTTTCACACTTTCGCTTTTATAAATCACAAGCGATTATAAAAATCATAAGTATTTATAAATCATTCGCGAGGCGAATTGAAAAACGTGCCCATATAGTTGTAATTGCCATATAATACGGTACAAAGGCTACTGTGTAGCGCGTCATTGATTAACCCTTTAACTCCAGTTGATTTCGAAGCAGCGTCACGTGCTTAATAAAATACCGAATGCAATGGATCATAATTGAAAAAAAGAATGTTTATAATATATTGGAGTTGTAACACGGTGCTTCTGTGCGACGCGTCGGAAAGATGAGATTTATATTTGCTGTAGGGGAAATCGGGGTTAGATGCTCTATATTTAAAAATTTCGAAGTTACAGAGAAGTTACAACTTCTCAGGCAACTAATTGTGACTGACTGATAAACATGATAACCTTTTTCTACGTATTAATATCCGTCACGATCTTGTTAACTGTATATTTTGTTTTGCAATAACTAAAATACGAACATATAGCATAGCCATTTTGCCCTGGTGTTGGGTTCAGTTGCCCAGTAGAGCAAAGTAAAGGCCACATATAAAATATGTATCCTGATTAGTAGTTCCAGAGTCTCCGCGAGAGGTCTCCATAGCCTTCCTGCCGGCTTTTAATTATGAGCTAACTTTATTACTCATCCACCTCTATTTCAATCATTTTATGAACGAAAATACCAGAAACAGTATATCATACATTTGCAAGAAATTTTATTCTAGCTAGTAACACATCGCTTAATTTTGTTCAATCACGATGAAGAATATTAACACAAAATTTCACGAGGCTCGACAAAATTTACTTTGCTATTACCAAATAAGTTTTTTCTATTTCTTAACTGTAATATTCCGATTTTAATGAGACTCAGGGAAAAGTATTTATGCACTAAAAGGACCACGGTTTTGTATTCCTTCCAAGATAAATACTAAAAAAAAAAGTATATAAGCAACATAGAGTCATATAGTCCCGGTCTCCCTTATTATTTGTTACAATAGAGCGGAAATTAATCAGATAAATTTTACACTGCCATAATGACGATCGCATAGCACACGAGTAAACACATGCACACTTGGCATTTTAGGAGAATTTGTGATGGTACACGCGGCCTATCAGTCGCATCTTGGACAGGATTACTTTTTCGCACCGCGCGCTAGATTGGCGGACGGAATTATCTGGCTTTTAATAGTCAAAGCTGGCATCACTCGAGCCAACTTGTTGCACGTAAGTTACGTTCCAAATCAACACAGAGAGATCCGGAATGAAACAGAGAACCACTACAGTGTTCAACGTGTCTGTTGATTAGTTTTTGTTAGGTCTAAGTAGCGGGACTCACGTGATGTGCGCTGGAGTCGATATGATACCAGTAAAAGCATTCCGAATCGAACCCATGGAGGGTACAAGCGGCCATATCACCGTGGACGGCGAAGAAGTGGATTACGGACCATTGCAAGCTGAGATATTCCCTTCTCTGGCGACGGTGATGGCACCCTGACATAAACGATAATCGCGTACGCTTAGCGGTGATATCAGCAACAAAATCAAACAACCCTCCAGGGGTAATAATTCCAACGGGAAAAAGGATCGTTTCAAATTAGTTTAGAGCGAATTACGATATCAGATTGTTAATATGTATTAATACGAGTACCTTTAGCCAATACTTCGGATTGTAAATTCTCAATTGACAATCTGTACGTAGACTGTTTAGAAAAAAAGAAAAAAAGAGAGCTCGAAGCAACGAATTATCTATTACGGTTGCGATATACTCATAAGGGAAAATCCTTTTTCGCATCTTCATTACAAAATATGAGGATGACTTATAAGATGAGTACATATGTTATACAGAGTGATTTTTGTATAAACTGACTGATATAATTATTAGCGATTTTAGAACACATAGGGAAAAATGGCTCATACATGGATAGATGCGGATGTCAAAAGCGAGAAAATGCACGCTCAAAATTCCTGCAAAATACGTTGAAATAAAAAGATATGTTCACAAAATGATATTTACATTCGATCAAGCGGATCTGTAAAATAGCTCGAATAATTTATTTTTATTCCAACAATCAATAACCGTACAATTAACGTCTGTAAAACAGTCCGAACACTTTGCTTCTATTCTGATAATTAATAATCGTACAATTAAAATGACAAAATTATAAGAAAAATAGATTAAAAGGTAAATTACATGTTACTTTAATTTCACGATAATTTATTTCATTAATTCTTTTATTTGTTTGAGCAAAAGAAACGTGCTCAGATTATGTTTCTTTATTTCGTAGGAATTTTATATATGTATTTTCTCGCATCTTATGTAATTAATCAAGAAGTCCATATCGAGCCAGGAGCTTAAACGTCTCCATCTATAAAGTAATTGTTTCCTCTAGAGTTTCTCTAGTCAAAGCATAATGATTTCTGATTGGTTTGTATCTTGTCTACTTTTAGAGATGACGTGAGTCGAAGCGAGAGAGAAATTCTAGAGGAGTGAGAAAAAAAATTCTAAGACTGAAATGACGAAGCACGCTGCAACTTTTCTCTTATTCACTCATTTCTTTCCTATAAGTGGCGAACGATGTCCTAACTCTAACTAGAGGAACTCTAGTTTTCTCTATATGATATTCCTTTTTATATACTGCGTTTCAAAACGGATTAAACATTTTTTTCTATGCAGTTTAAGACGCAGTTAATGACTCAATGTGAAAATACAATTTTTGAAATTAATATGTGTTTTTTCTCATTAGACCATCGGCTACGTTTCAAAATGCGTTGAAAAAAGTGTTCAAATCGTTTTGAAACCTAGTGTACTTAAAAAATTTCTATGAACCATTTTTCATGTCTTCTAAATTAATAATTATATCGGTCACTTTATAACGAATTATCCTATATATGTATTTAATAAATGTGTGTTAAATGCAAACATACAAGACTACGTGTGAAGAAAGACCCCTGATATTTTGCAAACAATCATGTAAAATTTTGAGAATGAATGAAAAAAGACTAACGAATCAGAGCACGCGATGTTGTACGACGGTCTCTATAAGCACAGACCTCGTTTCATAACATCGTGCGCTATAATTCTCTAATATTTTTTATTAATATCTCGATATTTATTTTTATCTCGATATTACCTGGTTGTTTACAAAATGCCAGGAATCTACGTGCTCAGGTTGATATACTTTCATACGTGAATTTGTATGTCTTATATCAGACATGCATATATATATATATATATATATATATATATATATATATATATATATATATATATATA
>NW_022639588.1:436043-436269 GCF_010583005.1 Odontomachus brunneus | reverse complement strand
ATATATATATATATATATATATATATATATATATATATATATATATATATATATATACACATATACATTTTATGTGTATACACACATATACATGTCTAATGCAAGGCATATAAATCCACGTATGAAGGTAAAGTATGTCAACTTGAGCACATGGACTTCTGGCATTTTGCAAACAACTACATAAAATATCGAAATATTAATAAAAAATATTAGAGAATTATAGCGC